>NC_141873.1:422094072-422245587 GCF_056163025.1 Triticum urartu | reverse complement strand
TACCAGATTTGTGGGCGCCAAGAGCACTGGGAGATGATCAACACCAGGAAGGATAGATCAATTGCAGCTTTCATCCAGGAGTTAAATCAGCACATTTGACGACAGGAGAACCAGATGTGCGCAGATATGATAGATCTGAAGAATGCAAGGACAAGAATCAAGGAGCTGGAGGAAGAACTCAAGGCTACACGTGAAGATTATGAAGAGAAAATTGAAGTATTAGTGGAGAAGAATGATGACCAGATCAAGAAGATCGAAATATTAATGGGAGGCCCTACACTAGTAGAAGAAGACGAAGAACCCAAGGAGATTCGCCCGGAGGACTACATCATCATCGATCACACCGACTCGGATCCAGATGATAGCGATGATGACTATGTTGATGAAGCTGGAGCAGATATCATGGAGTCTGTAACCGAAGAATATTTCTAGTAGACCACCCCATCAGTAGTAGTAGTCCACCATGTACATATAGTAGTCCGAGCACTTTTGCGATAGTTAGATCAATTGTATGCCCTTGTTTGATTGAATGAAGTGAATCGTTTGCTTTTGCCTCATGTGCATATGGGTAGTGTTTTCTCTCTAGACCCCTCTCTATTCTTAAATCTCATTTTTTCTAAACCCTTAGATGCCTCCGAGATGTGACCCCGGATTTACCTTCCCACCAGAGCTCACTCGGTTGATCCAGCAGCAGAACACATTGATGTAGTTGCTAGTCTAGAATCAAAATCAGGGGAACAACAACAACAACCCACCACCACCACCACCTGTTGATCACTTAGCCCGTTTTCTTAGGCTGAATCCGCCGGTGTTTTCCAGTAGCACCGAGCCTATAGTAGCAGATGATTGGCTCCGTAAGACCGCAAGGGAGTTGACCACAACAGGATGCACATATGCGGAAAAGGTGAAGTTTGCCGCACATCAGCTTGATGGACCCGCAACATCATGGTGGGAGAATTTCACAGCCACTTTCCCTATCGATACTATCACATGGGACTAGTTCCAGCAGGTTTTCCATACTGCCCATGTTTCAGCAGGAGCTATGGCCATGAAGAAGCGTGAGTTTCGCAACTTGCGCCAAGGAGGACGGACAGTTGGCCAGTATGTGGAGGACTTTAGAAAGCTAGCACGTTATGCCCTAGATGACGTTGCTACAGATGCAGCTAAGCAGGAGAAGTTTCTGGAAGGGCTGAATGATGAGTTGAGCATGCCGTTGATGGTAGAAACCTTCAACAACTACCAGGAGTTGGTAGATCGTGCTCTCATGATTGAAGGGAAGCAGCAGCAGATTGAGAATCGCAAGAGGAAGTATGGCAAAGGAAAATACAATTCAGGAGCTCAGCAGAAGCCACATTTTACCCCTAGACTGGGAGGACATTTTCAGCATACCCATGGAGGAGGTAGCTCGCACAATCATAATGGCCCCAAGAATGGTAATGGGAATGAAGGAAGCAACGGCCAGAAGCGTACCAACCCATCAACCCCAGCGAAGAGAGACCTGAACCAAGTCACTTGCTTTAAGTGCCAGAAGACCGGACATTATGCCAATGAATGTCCTGAATCTCAGAATGGAAATGGCAATGGAAGCTCTGGGAAGAAGTTGAACCCCTTCAACAGGCGACAGGTGAACCACGTTAACGTGGAGGAGGTTGAAGAGCAGTCGGATGTAGTAATCGGTAAGTTTTTGGTTAAGTCATTTACTGCACTCATTCTTTTCGATACTGGTGCATCACATTCATACATATCAAGGGGATTTTTGGATAAGTATAACCTGCCCACCAAAGTTCTTAGAACACCCATGTTAGTAAGCTCATCAGGAGCGGAGTATATGGCTAGTAAGGGATGTTTTCAAGTGCCATTGAGTATATGTAGGCATGTGTTTCCCTCGGATTTAATCATTTTGGAATCACATGGTTTGGATGTAATTTTGGGTATGGATTGGCTGTCGATGTATGGAGGAAACATCGATTGCGCCAGTAAGTCAATTTTGCTTACCACCCTAGAAGGGAGAAGGATCAAGTATGTGTCCCGGCATGTGCCTAAAAGGACTCAAGTAAATTCGTTAACAGGAGTTGTGCAGGAGGAAGTGCCAGTAGTGAAGGATTTCGCTGATGTATTTCCAGAGGAGTTCCCCGGCATGCCACCGGATAGAGATATTGAGTTTTTGATTGAGCTCTTTCCAGGAACAGGGCCAATATCTAAGGGACCATATAGGATGCACGCAAAGGATTTGGAAGAGATTAAGAAGCAGATTAAGGAGTTACTAGACAAAGGATATATCCGCCCAAGTTCCTCGCCTTGGGGATCGCCAGTACTTCTAGTGGAGAAGAAGGACGGAACGTTAAGGATGGTTGTTGATTATCGAGGATTGAATGAAGTAACCATCAAGAACAAGTACCCACTACCGATGATCAATGATCTGTTTGATCGATTGCAAGGAGCTAAGGTATTTTCCAAGATTGATCTGCGATCAGGATACCATTAGTTGAAGATTCAAGAACAAGATATACCTAAGATGGCTTTTACCACCAGGTATGGGCTGTACGAGTATACTGTTATGTCATTTGGTCTGACTAACGCACCTGCATATTTTATGAACATGATGAACAAAGTGTTTATGGAGTTTTTGGATAAGTTCGTCGTAGTGTTCATTGATGATATCCTAGTTTACTCGAAAAATGAAGAGGAGCATAAGGAGCATTTGCGTTTGGTACTTGGTAAGCTCAGAGAACATCAGTTATATGCCAAATTTAGCAAATGTGAGTTTTGGTTGAAGGAAGTTGGATTTCTCGGACACGTTATATCCGAAGAAGGTATAGCAGTAGATCCCACTAAGGTTGACACTGTGACAAATTGGTAAGTGCCAACAACAGCTGGAGAGATCCGGAGTTTTCTTGGACTTGCAGCATACTACCGGAGATTCATTGAAAATTTCTCGAAGATTGCGAAGCCTATGACGGAGTTGTTGAAGAAGGATACCAAGTTCATATGGACCGAGGAATGTGAGGCCAGTTTCCAAGAGTTGAAGAAACGTTTGGTTACATCACCAGTGTTGATTTTGCCAGATCGGACTAAGGATTATGAGGTGTATTGCGACGCTTCACGTCGAGGACTTGGAGCAGTGCTTATGCAGGAAGGAAGAGTTGTTTCCGATGCCTCACGACAGCTTAAACCTCATGAGTTGAATTATGCCACCCATGATTTGGAGTTAGCAGCCCTAGTACATGCATTGAAGACTTGGAGACATTTTCTCATTGGAAACCATTGTGAGGTGTATACGGATCACAAGAGTTTGAAGTACATTTTCACGCAGAAGGAGTTGAATCTCAGGCAAAGGAGATGGTTGGAGCTCATCAAGGATTAAGATATGAGATTGCATTATGACCCCGGAAAGGCTAACATAGTAGCCGATGCGCTGAGCCATAAAAGTCATGTCAACACCCTAATGACGGGAGATTTACCCATGGAGTTAGCTGAAAATCTTCGTGAGCTATGTTTAGAGATAGTCCCGAGAGGCTATGTAGCAGCATTTGAGATTCAGTCTACTTTGATGGATAAGATCAGAGAAGTTCAAAGGACTGACAATGAGATTGCTTCCATTAAGGAGAAAATGAGCAAAGGAAAAGCTAAAGGATTTCGTGAGGATGAGCACGATACCTTATGGGTTGAAGACCGTGTTTATGTGCCCAATGACCCGGAGATCAGGAAGTTGATTCTGTAAGAGGCCCATGATTCACCATATTCGATTCACCCAGGAAATACCAAGATGTATTTGGATTTGAAGGATACTTTCTGGTGGACCGGAATGAAGAAGGATATTGCGGAGTATGTAGCAGTTTGTGATGTATGTCAGATAGTAAAGGCAGAGCATCAGAAGCCAACAGGATTTCTACAGCCATTGCCAATACCCGAATGGAAGTGGGATAAGTTAGGCATGGATTTATCACGGGATTGCCCAGAACTCGTTCAGGCTATGACTCGATTTGGGTTGTAGTCGACCGTTTGACAAAGGGAGCTCATTTCATTCCAGTAAAGACTACCTATACTAGTGCCAAGTTGGCAAAGATATACATGACCAGGATCGTATGTCTGCATGGAGTTCCAAGGAGCATTGTATCAGATAGAGGAATCCAGTTTACCTCAAAGTTATGGAATCCATTGCATGAAACATTGGGTACCAGGCTAGAGTTCAGTACAGCTTTCCATCCGCAGTCAGATGGACAAACCGAGAGAGTCAATCAAATTTTGGAGGATATGCTGAGAGCTTCTGCGCTAGATTATGGATCTAGTTGGGACGAGAATTTGCCATACGCAGAGTTCTCTTACAACAACAGTTATCAATGTAGTTTGAAGATGGCCCCTTTCGAAAGCTTGTACGGAAGGAGGTGCAGGACCCCATTGTCATGGGATGAAGTTGGAGACCGTCAGATGTTTGGACCGGATCAGATTAAGGAGTATGAACAGAAGGTAAAATTGATTCGCGATAGGCTCAAGGTAGCCCAGTCCAGGCAGAAGAGCTACGCAGATTCTAAACGCAAGGAGACAGTTTACGAAGTCGGAGAACGAGTATATCTTCGAGTATCTCCACTTCCAGGAGTAAAGCGCTTTGGAGTTAAGGGAAAGTTAGCGCCACGTTTTGTAGGACCATACAAAGTTTTGGAGCGTATGGGAGAAGAAGCCTATAAGTTGGAATTGCCCGAAGGATTGTCAGGAGTTCACGACGTGTTCCACGTTTCCCAGTTGAAGAAGTGCCACGTAGAGATGGTTGATATACCGCTGAGAGATACAGTGCCGCTGGAAGCGATTCAGTTGGATAGTGATTTGACCTATGAGGAGAAACCAGTTAAGATTCTTGAGTATGCCAGCCGAGTCACCCGCAGCAAGGTTATCAAGTTTTGCAAAGTTCAATGGAGCCACCACACGGAGGATGAAGCCACCTGGGATCGAGAGGAAATCTGTTGAAGGACCACCCTCACCTATTTTCTAGCCAACCCGAATCTCGAGGGCGAGATTCATCTTAAAGGGGGTAGGTTTGTAACATCCCAAATTTTCAATTTCGAATGTTATACAATAGATCATCATTGCATATCATATTTTATTGCATTTTGGTTGATCCTAGAAATTTCACGCAACTCAAGGACCCTCAGAGAGAGTTGGGGATTTTTTTATTTTCATATTTGAGTTTTCTCAAATTTTGAAAACAGGATCATTTCATTTTATTTATTTTATCTTCAATTATTTTTATTACAAAAATATGAGAGAGGGAATAAAATGACTTTCCCAAAATAAAGAAATATTGAGGATTTAATAATAAAATCAAATAAGGTTTTATTTTGGTTTATTTTCTATTTTATTTGAATTTAGGAAAAATGCGCATTTTTCAAAATTGCATTTAGGCCCCAAATAAATGTTCATCCTGTGCGGCTTGATTTTAGAAGCCGAGGAAAATTTATTTCGGGATTTTTGGAGTCTGTTTAGTATTTCTTTTGTTTTTTTTTCTGAGCGTAATTATTTAAAAAAACAAAAACAAAATACGAACCGACCTACGGGCCGTGTTAGGCCCGGACTCCTCCGGGGGAGGCTTTATATAGCACCACCCCGAGCCCCACAGCCCATCCGAGCCGCGCCCCAAGCCCAAGCCGCCGCCGCCTAAACCCTAACCCTAGCCGTCGCCGGCCGCCGACAGGCCGCCGCCGCCCCGCCACCGCCGGACCCCCGCCGCCGATGAGGTCGAACCGCCACCGCCTGCTGTTTTTTAGAAAACCGTTGGTTTTCACCGGGTTTTTTTGGTTTTTTTAGATTCTTTTTTTAGATAGATCCGTTTTTTTCTCGGTTTAGTTAATTAGCGAGCGTTCACTCGTTCGTTCGTTTTAACGAACGCGTTCATCGTTTATATCCAGATAACAAAAGTTCGTTCGTTAATCTGTTCGTCCTTTTTCTTTTTCTCGGATTTGTTCCGCGAATTTTCTGATCGCGATTCCTGATCTGATATTCGTTCTAGTATAACTTTTCGCTCGTTTATCGGGATCAAGCGATTCAAGCGCCTGGAGTTTCGTCTGGAATCCCTGTTTCCGTTTAACCAACTCAAACAAGTTTTTGCCTCTGTAAAATTTGACTTAGATCCAGATTAGTAAACGAAGCTTGTTTCTTTTGCCGTTTGTCTTTCGTTGCTTCGTTCGATTTGGTTCTTTTTGCCAACCAGAGTTCTTAAGTTGAACTTTCTGGTTAGATCTCTTATTTGAGTATTACCTGTGCATTGGTTGAGTACTTATTTTATGCTTGTTTGTTTGCGATAGAGTACCCGGAGTGCGCCGCTTGCTACTTCGAATCGCTAGGTTTTGCGGATCATCAGCAAGGAAAGTAACACTTTGATCATACTTCCTATTACCCAGTTTTTATTGCATTAGATCAATCCTCAAACATTGCATGATTAGGATCTAATTAAATTGTGGGTTTGGGAAGTAGATTAGGGAGAACCTATTACATGTTATTATCAAACCTTTGGGAGTTACTTCTACATTTGCTTATGATGCCATGCTATGCTAGTAGACGTGGATTGGGTGAGTGTATCCATGACAGATGTGAGATTGTTAAATTAATGGTTTATCTAAGGTGGCAACTTAAATACACATCTGGGTGGATTGAGGCACTTGGGTATTCCAGCGATTGCCTGTTTTTCTTTTGGACCACCACCCAGGCTCAAAGGGATCATGAGATTATTCATACTAGAAACTTCCGTGTGCAGCCACAAGCTACTATGGGCTCGAGCATAGTTGATTAAGTTGTGCAAACTCTTACAGTGGTAGACTAGCAGATGTAGGGGAAAGTAGGTGTAACGGTGTACCCGATCGTAAGGTGCTAGCGCTTCTGAAAGACTATGTCTCGGTCATCCGTTTCTCAAACACCATGTAGTGCGAGAATCCCAACGGAGGAGATCGAGTCTTGTGGGGAAAAGTACGCAAACCTTTGAAGAGTGTATAAACTAATCATGGTTAGGCGTGTCCTCGGTTATGGAAATCTTGAGTATCTAGTACTTGGATTATCATGTGAATCTCATCGTGTTACTCTAATTAATTTGTTGGGTTTTAATGATGATGTTTAATTGGGATTGAGAGGGTGTCTACACTCTCAATTTTTAGCAACCACCATGATAGTTAAATAAAATGTATTCCTTTGCAGTAGGGAAAAATTGGCTTTACGCAAAATTGTAACCATAGAGCTTTCCACCAGCCAAATATGCATATAGTATAGCCTTATTCTTTCATTGCTCTCTATGTGTTACATTGCCAGCATATTCCATGCGCTAACCCATTTCGGGCTGCAACGTTCATGTTGCAGACTTTTCAAATGGAGAGTAAGGTGCTTTTAGGTCATGATTCTATACTCAGTGATGCCGTTGGAGTTGATGGACTCACTTATCTTCCAAGCCTTCCACTGTTATCGTTATTAGATGGCCTTAAGCCATATTTATTGTAATAAGTTCTCTTTTGAGACTCTCGATGTAATAAGTGTGTGATTGCTACTCTGTTATAAATCCTTCAAGTACTGTGTGGTGTCAGCATTACTGATCCAGGGATGACACTGGAACATAGAGATTGGACAGTTTGAGGTCTAGTCGCTACAGGTTGGTCTCTACGGCAAGCTAGAGCTCACGCACATCTAATGGAGCAAGCAGGGGGAGCTACGGTGGCCTGTGGTGACGGCAGCAGCAAGCTTGGCGGCGGCCGGAGCTCGGTTGCGCTCGGAGCCGGTGTTGTGGTGCACGGCAGGTCGAGCGGGGGGGGGGGGTGCTAGTTGCTCCTACAAATGTGCTGAGCACGGTGACGCTCTCAGACGAGGCGGAGGTGGGCTCTAGCCATGGCGGCGACGAAGCGCAACGGCGGCGAGCTTCGGTCAGGGTGGCCAATGGGGCTAGAGGAGGAAATCGACCAAGGGGAGAGAGGGGTTGGGAGAAGGGGATCAAGGCGATGCCTAGGAGGAGGTCAGCGAGCCCGGGGAGGTCCTGGAGGCGCCGAATCTAGCGCAAGCGAGCTCGAGTGCCCGAGGTTGAAGACAAGGCAGAAACATCGCTCCGGTGCACCCAGCGTCACGTGGATCGGTGGAGACGAAGAAGAATACGCGGTGGATCTTCTGCATGCATCGGCGAGGCGAGTGGTCAACGATGGCCACGGTGGTGCTCGTCGGCGCTCTCGGGTGCTCGGGGTCGGTCGTGGGAGAGAGAGCAGAGGAGGGGGAGGGCGCGAGGGAGAGGCCGAGGGGATCTACACTACTAGGAAAAGGGCTATAGATAGGATTGACACTAATGGCGCACCAGGGAAGTAGTGCGCCACTACTATATACTAATGGCGCACCAGTTGGTGATGCGCCATTAGTGTGGAAGACACTAATGGAGCACCAGAAAATAGGTGCACCACTAGTGATAATTTTTTTTCATTTTTACATACATACTAATGGCGCATTCTACCGAAGTGCGCCATTACTAGTTCTAACTAGTAATGGCGCACCAGACAGGGAGTGCGCCAGTACTGAATTTTTTTTATTCTTTTTTTTGCAAAACTACTAGTGGCGCACCGCCTCACAGTGCACCATTACTAGTTTAAACTACTAATGGCGCACCCTATAAAAGTGCGCCAATAGTATATATATATATATATATATATATATATATATATATATATATTACTTTTCTGCAAAATTACTAATGGCGCACCACCCGCAGGTGCGCCATTAGTAACCAGGGTTACTAATGGCGCATTTGTAGGTGGTGCACCATTAGTAACCTGGGACCCCAACAAGTTATTTTGGACAGCCACACCTACCCACTCACTTTCCCAACTTCATTCCCTCCACCTCCTTCTCCAAGCTTTCGGCTGCCTCCTCCTCCTCACCTCATTTCCACCATAGATTCATCAAAATTAAGTGGTGAAATTACCTTTTTTTGATTTGTAAGTAAGGGGAAAGCTATCTTCATGATGTAGATCTACTTTTTTTCTCCCTAGCTCGCTCCAACAATGTGCACATGCACTTTTTGTGGCCTAGCTAGATCTATGTATGTTTGTGGTGTTGCATGTGTTTGTGGTGTTGCATATATGTTTGTGTTTACAGGTACCGGTATTTGAAATGCGATAGTTGCCAATATTTTGCCGGAATGTTGATTCATTTCCGTTTCGGCGAGAATTTTGGCACTATGCATTCTTTTTGGTCCTATTTTTAGGGAAGGTCATGCCAAATTTTTTTCTTGGTTCGAAAATATCGTTTTGCTCTACCCCGCAGGCGACCATGGTCCGCACGATGACCGAAGTCATCGTGAATAGGTCTTTGAGCTCCGCGAAGGCCGAGATGCTTCAAAAGAACGAGACGGAGATAAGATGTCCGTGTCGAAGATGCAAGCTGAAGAGCCTTATTGCGGACCCGGATTCCGGGCAGGTGCGGGACCACCTGCTCTTGCGTGGTTGTATGGATGGCTATCAGTGGCAAGGTAATGAAGATGACTATGTAGTCGTCCATGGGGACCGGGCAAGAAATGAGGAAGGGCAACAAGACAAGTACCACCACGGCGAGGGCGGGCGAGAAGACGAAGAATCTCCAGGACATGATCACGATGGTAATGCTGTACACAGTCATCATGTAGAAGATGTCGTACATGATGATCAGGAAGATCAAGACGAAGGGCATGATCATGAAGATGAAGATGCTGGAGCAGACGACGATGGAGGCTGGGTGCAGGACCCTCATATTCAAGAGCTGCTTCTCAAGCAGACGGATAACGCAAGAGCTGCCGCCCGAGAGAAAGCCAAGCTGGATCAACTGGACATAGACGCGGTTACTCCATTGTATGAAGGATGCAGGCCCGAGGATACCTACCTGAATGTAATGCTCATGGCTCTGGAGATGAAGGTAAAACACAAAATGACCGACGCATGCTTCGACGAGAACATGTCATTCTGGCACGAACATCTTCCCAAGGGGAACAAGTGCCCGACCAGTTTCGAGGAGGCGAAGAAAATCGTGTGTCCTCTGGATTTACCGCTGTGAAATACCATGTGTGCATGAACAATTGCATCATTTATCGGGACGAGCACGCGGAGTCTACCATATGTCCGGTGTGCGGCGTCACTCGATACAAGAAGAGGAAGAAAGATCCTCGAAAATCGGTGTGGTACTTTCCGATCACTCCTCGTCTGCAGTGGTATTTCGCAGACCCTAAGGTAGCAAAGCTCCTGCGTTGGCACGTGGATAGGGAGGAGAAGAAGCGGGAAGATGATGGAAATGATCCGGAGATAAATAAAAAAGAAAAGATGCTGAGTCACCCTAAGGATGCGAGCCAGTGGCAAGCGTTGAACTTCGAATACCCAGAATTTGGGAAGGATCCAAGGAACATCGTGCTGGGCACGAGCACCAATGGAGTCAATCCGTTTGGCAGCCAGAGAAGCACACATAGCACCTGGCCTGTGTTTGTGTGGATGTACAAACTTCCCCCCTGGTTGTGCATGAAGAGGAAGTACATTCACATGAGTATGCTAATTGAAGGGCCGAAACAACCAGGGAACGACATCAATTTGTATCTGGGGCTGCTGAAAGAGGAGCTAGACACGCTATGGAAAACGCCAGCCAATACGTGGGATGCCGCAGAGAAAGAATATTTCCCTATGAGAGTCGCACTGCTCACGACGGTGCACGACTATCTCGGCTACGGATATCTCGCGGGGCAGGTAGTCCACGGATTTTCTGGATGTGTAAGGTGCATGGATGACACAACGTATCGCCAGCTAGATAGAGATCCCGGGTCTTCGAAAACCGTGTTCATGGGACATTGAAGGTGGCTTCGCGACGATGACCCGTGGAGGAAACGCAAGGATCTGTTCGATGGTGAAACCGAACCCCGAAAACGCCCGCGTACGAGGAGCGGTGAGGAAATAGACGAGCTGTTGAAAAATTGGAAAGATTGCCCACTACCGGGAAAGAAGCAAAAGGCGCCAGAGCCGGGAAAGAAGCGAAAGGCGCCAGAGCCGCTGCTGAAGGTATGGAAAACGAGGTCTGTTTTCTCGGACTTGCCGTACTGGAAGATCCACCGTGTGCCTCACAGCCTTGATGCCATGCATATCACGAAGAACATGTGCGAGAGTCTGCTTGGTAACCTGCTCAACATGCCAGAGAGGACCAAAGATGGGCCGAAAGCAAGGGCAGACTTGAAATCAATGGGCATCAGGCAGTAGCTTCACGCTAATGATGATGATGATGATGATGATGATGATGATGATGATGATGATGATGATGATGATGATGATGATGATGATGATGATGATGAGGCGAAGCAGGACACAGAAACTCGTCGCAAAGGCAAAAAGGCCAAGAAGACCGGAAGTGACTACCCTCCTGCGTGCTTCACTCTAAGTCAGGAGGAGATCGAGCAGTTTTTCACCTGCCTCGTAGGAGTAAAACTTCCTTATGGTTACGCGGGGAAGATAAGCAGATACCTAGACCCAGCGAAGCAGAAGTTCAGCGGGATGAAGTCTCACGACTGTCACGTGCCGATGACACAGATACTTCCAGTTGCAATCCGTGGGATCATGGACGCACACGTCCATGAAACGCTATTTGGCCTATGCAACTTTTTCGATGTCATCTCTCGGAAGTCGATTGGCGTGAGGCAACTCAGAAGGCTACAGGAAGAGATCGTGGTGATACTATGCGATCTTGAGATGTACTTCCCACCCGCATTCTTCGACGTTATGGTGCATCTGCTGGTCCATATCGTGGAGGATATCATCCAACTCGAGCTGACGTTCCTGCACAGCATGATGCTGTTCGAAAGGATGAATGGTGTCATCAAAGGATACATTCGCAACATGTCACGTCCTAAGGGAAGTATAGCCAGGGGCTTTCTGACCGAAGAGTGCATCTCCTACTGCACGAATTATCTAGGCATCGAGAACCCCGTTGGTCTGCCCGTCAACCGGCACCTCGGCAGGCTCGCTGGATGGGGTCACCGTGAGGGTCGCCGTGAAATGCATGTCGACTTCGAGGTTCGACTCGCCGACTTTGAAAGAGCAAACCTAGTCGCGCTACAACACATAGACATGGTCGATCCTTGGGTGGTAGAGCACAAAACCTTTATTGAGAAGACGTACAATGACCGAGGCCAACAGAGGACGGACGGAGATATAATCGAAGAGCACAACTCATGTTTCACGTGTTCGTTCAAGCAGAAGCTTCTGTCGTACCCTTTACATGAGGATTCTTCCGCGGAAGAACAACTCATATTCGCCTTGTCACAGGGCGCCGAGCATAACCTGATGACCTATGAGGCGTACGATATCAACGGCTACACATTCTACACCGAGAACAAGGACATGAAGAGTGATGGTTATCAGAACTCCGGGGTAACGATGGAATCCTACACCGGTAACGACAAGGACAGATACTACGGAAGGATCGAGGAGATCTGGGAGCTGAGCTACGCTGGAGAGAAGGTCCCGATGTTCCGTGTCAGATGGGCCAAGAGAGTCCTAAAAGAAGACCGGTATTTCACCACCATGGTTATACCCGAAGCCAAATCCAAGACCGCGGGCGCAAACGTCACCGCAAAAAATGAGCCATGGGTACTGGCTTCCCAAGTGGACCAATGCTTCTTCATTACCGACCCGTCAAAGCCCAGTCGTGTTGTCATGAGGAGAGGCAAAAGGAAGATCATCGGAATGGATGGGGTAGCCAATGAGCAATACTTCGACAAGTACGGCGACCCAAAGATCGAACATGACGACGACGATGAAGTAGTAGCACACACCACAAGAAGAAGCAGGACCACCCTACCTAAAGGACGTCCGTTCCATAGAAGAACTCCATTTGCGAAAAAGAAGGGCAAGAAGATTGTGAACAGATAGCTAGCTAAGATCGATTGTATTTAAATCGTAGTCTTCATTTCTCGATTGTATTTCATGGGCACTTTTTGATATCATGAATATTTTTAAATTTCACGGGCACTTTTTGAATTCATGAGGACACTTGATCTCGATCCCCCTCCACCGCCGCCGACGAGCACCCGGCCCCCCGCACCCTCCCCCACTCCACCGCCGCCAACGGGCACCCCCCGCACCCTCCCCCGCTCCACCGCCGCCGCCGATGATATTTTCAAGTAACAAATTTGAACATATTTTTTAAAAAATTATTACTGCTTTTATAAAAATATTACTGTTATGATTTAAACAAGTTTGAACATATTTAAACACAAATAACTATCAAACAGCATTTAAAATGCAAAAAAATATTGCGGAGCCTGGGAATCAAACCCAGGACCTCCTGGTGTGTGTGCTGCGTGCTGACCGGTCGGGCTAGTGGGCGGGTTCTGATGTGGATTGGGTTAGGTGCAATATAACCTGTGCTCGAACTATAATAAAAAACATTCTAATGGCGCACCGCTGCGGGGTGCGCCATTGCTATCTAAAAAAAGATTTCTAATGGCGCACCAAGGTGTGGTGCGCCATTAGTAAGCTTCCCCCTTGCTATCCTCCCTCTCCCTTGCTAGATCACCTTCGACCCTCTCTCCCTTGCCACCAGATCCACCCGCGCGCTGCCCCGACCCATGACGCCGCCGCCCCGACCCTCACCGGACTCCACCCCCGCCGCCCTCGCACCCCCGCGCCCCCACCCCCGCCACCCCGACCCTCGCCGGACTCCACACCGCCGCCACCCCCGTGCCCCCACCCCCGCTGCCCCCGCGCCCGCCACCCCGACCTTCGCCGGACTCCTCCTCGCCGTCGGCGCCGAGCAGCGACGCAGCACCGTACGCCCCCCGACCCTCCTCCTCCCCTTGCCCCTCCTCCTCCTCCCCTTGCCCCCCACCCGCGCAGCTGACAGCCCCTTCTCTGTCTCGCAGGGCAAGGTCTCCGGCGCCTCTACGACACCGACGCCTCCACCGTCTACGGCGTCTGCGCCTTCTTCCACCTCCGGCCACCGCGGCCTCACCGTCTGTGGAGGTATCTGCTCCTTAGATCTCTGCGTACCGCTCCCCTTGGCCCTCCCGGTTCTTCTCCACTAAGGTGCGTTTCTCCATGCCCTTG
The DNA here is from genome assembly GCF_056163025.1 of Triticum urartu. NCBI lineage: Eukaryota > Viridiplantae > Streptophyta > Magnoliopsida > Poales > Poaceae > Triticum > Triticum urartu. Next base: position 422,231,527 of record NC_141873.1, on the reverse strand, counting down.
TCTCCTCCGTTCCAGGGCTTAATAGATCTCCTATGATATATGACTTGTTTATGAAGATTTTGATGTGTTATGCCTTGTTCTTGTCTGTACATTTGCGCCCTTCCAGGGCTTAACTTGCTTATGAATACATCTCCCATTGATTTTGATGTAGTTTTAGAGTGGCTAGTATGTATGTAGTGGAGCTAGCAGTAGCAGCTGCTTCTACGGCACCTTCTTTGCTGTTCAGCTGTGTCAAACAAAATTCCAATGGACAACTCATATGCCCTGCAATTTGCTCATGATTATTATTTATCTCACATCACCTTCTCCTCTTTGCTTGCCATGCACTCCCAGCTCCGTCATCGCGACCGCGTAATAGTCCGCGGGTGATACAACATGCTCAAATTCATTAATTAATCAGTATATATATACCATAAGAGAAGTCTCAAAGATTGGGACTATCTTGCCTTATGTTTCAAACTTTGAACTATATACATGACTTCTATTTTATTTTTGAAATTCACAGAGTTAGGACTATCGTGTGGATGATGCTAAACAGAGATAGGAGTAGTAGTGGTGGCCATCTAGTTGGACTACTACTGCTAGGACTTGCTCCAGATTTTAGGATTTCTTTTCTTTTAGGATTTATTTTCTTCTAGGACTAGGTTTTTATTATTATTCTGTTGTGATTGTTTTTTGAGCTCTTTCTTTTTCATTTCCTACTATCCTTATCCTAATTATCTTAAATTGTTATGATGTGTGTAACAGGATTAGATCTTGGATTTGCTAGTGGACTTTGGGAGTTTCTTAGCCAGCTTGGTGACTCCATATTTTTCACTATTTCAGCAAGTCTTTTGTAAGCATTAAACTTTCAGCACTACATTTCTATCTTATGTGTACATCTGTTTACTTCCAATTGCTATATATGTATTGTTGTTACTAAAAATGATGAAGCTCCTGTCAATTGCTATACATATATATGTGTATGATGATCCTCCTTTCCTGCAGTAGTATAACTAGGATATAAAGCACATTGAACTAACAATCTTGTATGGTGCCTAAACTACAATGATTCAGGAACATCAGATGACATAGCATGTGGATATTGACATAGGATGAGTAGATTAATAAGTGAGCCAAAAGTGATGGACAAACCTCATGCTAGGAATTCTCGAGGGTTGCAGTACATGGAATGAATTTGCAAATGCAGCCAAAACCTGATATGTACCAAAAAATTGTATAGAAATATGCTGAATTTTCTGCTCTGATTGTTGCTCAAAGAAATTTAGCAAAAAAATGGGGTCCTGGGAGACGCCGCTGCTGCTTGAGGCCCTTGAGAGGCCCTTCGTGTCGTGATGATTTTGCAGGTAACCCGAGAGGCCCTTGAGTTTGCCGGAATGTCGATTAACTTCCGTTCCGGTAAATTCGGGTACTCCATATGTCCTATTTTCAGCAAAGGTCATGCTGAAATTTTCCGTGAATTTTAGCATGACTTTGCTAAAAATCGGACATATGAGGTACTTGCTACTAATGCATGGGCCGGGGTATCTTAGTACCTAATTAAGTAGGATCAACTGCCCCTTTATTCTTGCTGCATTAAACCATAGGTGGCAATAGAGCCAAGTGATTAGGCCCAACTTAGAAATTCTCCTCAGCATCGGTAAACCCTAGATGATAAACCAAACATAGGTGGCAATAGAGCCAACTGATTAGTGCGAAGTGATTAGGCCCAACCTAGGGTGCCTCGGCATCGATAAACCCTAAATGATGAAAACTTAGCATTTAGGGTGCCTCGGCGTCGACAAACCCTAAATGATGAAACCTTGGCTTTTAGGGTGCCTCGGTGTCGATGAGGACCTAAATGATGTACGCTTAGGCTTTTAGGGTGCCTCGGCGTTGACAAACCCTAAATGATAAAAGCTTAGCTTTTAGGATGCCTCGGTATCGACAAACCCTAAATGATGAGACCATGATCTTGTTCCTTGACAATAACCAACTTTTTGACCAAACTTTTTTCCTATTTAGAGCGAAACATGGCCCACAACGATGAGGCCGGCGGTTCGGGCGGCAAGCAATTCTGGGAGCTGTCCCAGGAGTTGGAGGAAGAACCTCACCACTATGAGGACGCCGCGGAAGACACCGATCCTGACTACACAACCCCTAGTGGCGTCGGGGATGACACCAGTGATGATGGCGCCGCGGATGCCACCACTGATGATGGCAGCGCACGCACAGATGGCAGCCAACCGAAGAGGCAACAGAAGGACCGGCGCCCGAACGTGCTCGGCGCCGTCAGGGAGGAATTTACTGAAGTGAACTCCGACGGGCATCCGACGGCGCCCAAACATGTAGTCAAGGGGTACTCGATTCAGCTCGGGTGCATTCTCCGGAGCACTGCTTCGATCAACACCGAGAACCTAAGGCATAAGGACCGAGGGAATTTGCGCAGCCTCCTCTTCACGAAGCTGCACGAACGATACAAGTTCCCTGCTGAGTTCGCAAACACACACCTCTCGGGTAATAAAGTGAACGGTGCCACCCTCACGATGATGAGCACGGCCCTGTCTACTTGGAAAAGCACGGTGAATGCAATGATTGACAAAGGTGATAGTTATGAGAAGATCAAGGCGAAATATCCTTTGATGAGCGAAGATGACTACAAGGAGTTCAAGATCAAGTGCGAGAGCCCCACAACCTCTGAATCAAGTCAGTGGGGGAAAGAAATGCGGCAGTTGAACATAGGGGTCCGCCAACTCGGTCCCGGCGGTTATAGAGTGGCGGAGCCTGTATGGGACAAGGAGGACGCGGAGCTGCCGAGCAAGGCCTACCGCCCCGCTTCGAGAAATACAGTGGCAAGCAGACCAGGAACTTTCTCAGGCCCTGGTACAAGGAGGACCCGGTAACAAAGGAGCTTACCACGGATCCGAAGACCAAGGAGCTTGAGCTTGTTCTAGTAAGGAATACACCCCCGCGTAATTAGCTCCATATGGTTGCATTCTAATTAATCCCCAATATTTCTAAATGGTTCACGTTCCTTCCGCAGGACAAAGAAAGCAGTAGCGCGGGGTCGTCTCAGAGCTCCCCTTTTGACACCCCTTTGAATAGGGCATTGAATGTAATGAAAAACAGGGATAAGCTCAATAAGCCGACGTCAGCTGGTCGTGTGGCCGGCAAAGGCTTGTCCACAAAATGGTCATCATACTATGGTGCTGGTGGGCGAAAGGAGAAAAAGACCAGCTCGGAAAGCCAGTCGCGCGAGGTTGAAGCACCCAAGGCGCAAGTGGCGCGGATTCCGGAGACGGTCCAAGAGCAAGTGCAACAACAACTGGGATCGACGCTTACCGGCATTATGCCTACCTTGAGTCATGGGATAACAACATTGATTGTGGGTGGCCAACAGGGGCCGCCCCCGATTCCCAGGTTCACGGCCAACAACTCACACAACGCGCAGGCGGCGCCATTGGTGTCTCCTGCGGCGGCGGTATTGGTGTCTACGGCGGCGGCGCCATTGGTGTCTCCGGCGGCGGCGGTATTGGTGTCTCCGGCACCGGCATTGGAGCTTAATGCACCTGGGTGTACGCCGGCCGGCACCTCGCCAGCAAGCGGCCCCTCCGTCACTTGCACGCCCGCCGTTGGTGGTGCCTCGACATTAGTCGAGCTCGACGGCATCACGATAACTAAGCCTCTCGGCCGAGGACTTCATCTCCTTGCCTTTGACTGGGCATCCCTGACGCCCTACAAGTTTTCGCAGGGCATCGCCAATGTTCCTTGCACTCTCCTACACTTCGTGGGCGGCGAGTTGGTCGATGTCGCCAAGGACAGAATCGTTCAACCGGGTAACCCCGTGTTCCACGGTAATCCGATGCCACCCACAATGTATAGGGTTGAAGTGGTTCGGGTGCTGCCAGGCTGCGACGAGCTGTTACCTCTGATTCGACCCGCTGGGGCTGACAAAGAAGATGAGATGACCCTCAGCGCCTGTGTAAGCTGGCCCCTGCTTTGGCCGAAGAGCCAGATTCATTTGGGGGCGGGGGACACCACCCCACAGACAAGACCACCAGTCGTGCCGGCGCCAAGCCATGGCAAGAACGCCGCAACGCTACCGGACATCCCTATGGCACAGGATCCGGACATGCATATGGCACAGGATCCAGACGACGACGACAACGACGATGGTACATTTACCAACGTCGATAAGTACTTTGCCGAACATGGGTACGGTGACGAGTTCTGCGGGCCTCCTTCTCAAGAACCCAAACAAGACGACCGCGATCTAGCTGGTACGGCGAAGAAACCCAATTGCAGCAGGCGTCATGTGGCATTCAGTTCTCAGGAGACGCCTCCAGCTGCCGCCTTCACCGAGCCTCAGATAGCGGAGGTGCCAAATATTATCAGCCCCAACACTCTCAAGAAGGCGGTCTGTGAGCAGAACTCGGTCCCATTACAGCTGATCAAGAAGAAGGGCCGGAAACGGCCGACTAAAAAGGCCGCCAGTGCGAGCCAGCCGGCACTGAGTACGATCCGTGCTTAGGACGGGCCACCTTCACCTAAGGATATCTCGAGGAGGGTGCATGTGGAGGGTAGGGCGATGCTACCGACAAATATGCTCAATGCTGCAACCGGTGCTATGCGGAGTCTGCACGACAGTGTTCTTTCTTTGGAGAAGCGGCGTCTCAGAGAGAATGATGTGGCATACCTGGTTTTCATGGCCAAGGTGCCAGAGGGCAAGGGCTTTGTGGATGGCGCCATCGGGGGTACGATCGTCCTGCGGTTTGATGACATCTTTGCTATGTTCAAACTTCATCCGCTGCACTACACCTTCGTTCGGCTGTTTTCACTGAGTATGGAGATGCGGATCATTAGAGACAAGACCCCGGACATCGTGATCGTCGACCCCTTCTACATGTGTGCCAAGCTCTTGAGCAGCGCTGGGGACCGCCAAGTCGCGAGTTCACACCTCGAAGACGTCATTCTGGCAAACCCAGATAAGGATAACTTCCTTGTGCCTTACTTTCCTGAGTAAGTCATCCCTTAACCGCCCCGTAACATATGATTTCTTAGATTTCGATCGTTCTTTTTTTCTATCATTCCGTGTTCTGTGCAGTGACACACATTGCACACTCATCCTCTTAAGCCCGAAATATTCCATGGCCACGTATTTCGACCCGAACCATAACTCCAAGATAGACTACACAAATATCAAGAAAGTTCTTGATGATGTTCTCCCTAGCTACGCCAAATCTGGAGGCACCTTCATCAGGGCAGTTCGTAAGTACGGCAAGCACGTGTTCGCCCACAATACGACGTTTTGCTGCATCAAGCAGCCGCCTGGCGGTCAGAAGGATGCCTACTACGCCCTCCATCACATGCGGGCGATCGTAAGGGACCATCATCACCTTCTGCTACCAAATAATCTCAAAGATTGGGCCGCGAGCTTGTCGGCAATCCAAGACGCGGACATCAGACAAGAATTCTTTCGCATACAGTCGGAGTTTGCGGACATCATCCATCAAGATGTCCTTCATACCTCGGGGCAGTTCTTCCTCAGATATCAACCGTCCAACATTGAGATAGACGGAATGCTACAAATGCAGGCTGGCAACACCCGCGATTTCATGACCATCACGACAGACGGCGGCTTCATCCACGCTCCTGTCCATGAGTCGAGTCGAAAGTAGTGATGTGTAGTTCTGAAACATTGATTGGCTCATGTTGTAATTAAACATTAATGAATTGTATGTCTCTTTGGTTTGTACAGTCGTTCAACTTAGATGTAATCGATGCTATCTATTAGTAGGACCATGAATCGTGCTATTAATGTCTTGCTTTTCTCTTCCGATCCTTTTGTCGCATACTTATATATTGCTTATGTATGTATTATCTGTTGTTTGGCTTGTGCATAGAGATGCCATCGTATGTTGTGTACAAGGGTAAGGTTCCCAGAGTCTATGACGGCTGGGAGGAGTGTCGGAGACAGGTTCACCGTTTCAGCGGTAACAGTTACAAAGGGTACACCACTAGGGCGGAGGTCGAATCTAGATACGCCCGCTATCTAGCGGGAGAGAGGAGGGAGCGTTGGAGGAACCGGATGAAGACCAGTTTGATTGCGATGATGCTCATCGTGATTACTGCAGCTCTCTTCTATGTGATGGTAGTTTAGATGATTGATATCGACTTGTAATGTGAAGACAAACTCGATACACGCGGTCTCGAGACTTGTAATGTTTTATCTTTGTTCGGTCTTCTGAATTCGGAAACTAATATGATGAATTGTATTCGGAGACTAATCTTCTATTGTATTCGATGATTCTGCTGTTGCTGTGTGCTACTGTCTATATTTTGTAACCTGTGCAAAAATCAGAAAAGTAAAAAAAACCAAATATTCATACTAATGGCGCATCACCACAAGGTGCACCATTAGTATGACAAAGGATACTAATGGCGCATCAAGACAGAGTGCGCCATTAGTATGACAAAGCAGATGGTTACATATGGCCCCCCGGGAGGCATACTAATGGTGCATGGTGTTACATACTAATGGCGCACTTCCTGGTGCGCCATTAGCATACCAGATACTAATGGCGCACCAGTGGTGCGCCATTAGGAAAAAATTCTAGTGGCGTGATACTAATGGCGCACCGATAGTGCGCCATTAGTAGGCAAAAACTGTGCGCCATTAGTAGGCCTTTTCCTAGTAGTGCTAGGGGGTGCGTGTCATGCGTGGAGGCTTCCAAGGCGACGAGGGGGCAGCCAGGCAGGGAGGAGGTGGCAGGCGCGCGCGGAGACCACACGCCATGTCCTCCTGGCGCGAGGATAGGGATGACTGGCGGAGCGAGTGGGCTGGGCCGCTATAGTGCCAGAACAGGTAGGCCGGCCCATGTAACACTCTTTCTCTGCCTTTTCCCTATTTTGTTTCTATTTTTTTCTATTTCTGTCATTTGTTATGATTTAGTTTAGGCACTAAACCATTTGATAAAATCCTGAAACCTTTTATTGGCACTAACTAAATTATTTTAGAGGCCCTCACGAAGTTTCAAAATTATTGGAGCTAGTAAAAATATTTATAGAATTTTAAAGCTCCAATTCAAATACACATTGGATTACTTCAAAGCCCATTTATGTCCTGGAAAAATGTCCACCATTTTTGGTTTAGGTTTTCACCTTGTTCCATAAATTATGAACATTTTTTAAGGGCATTTTGGGTTCATTGAAAAAGAATTTACTTGAGCCTATTTGATCTAATTTGATGCTAGGGTTTGTTCAACCCCCATTTCATATTTAAATGAAATTTAGACATGATGACATGATGATCATGCAAGGACAAGCAAAGGCTAAGTTAGGGCTGTGACAACTCACCCCCACTAAACAAGAATCTCGTCCTGAGATTCAAGACGTGAGGTAAGAAGACAGAGAGAACACAAAGCTAACACAATATTCATGATCCAATTGCCCTTCTTGAAGATGTTGATCCATTGCCTCAAATTGATCTTGGCGTCTTTTCTTTCGAGAGCTTCATCCAACACGACAACTATAGAGAAAGACGACTCCACAAGGATGGATCATCTTAATGATCACAAGATCAACTCACGGAATGAGATGTAGAAACATCTCTTGAGTTGAGACACAAAACACACATCGAGAGGGATGTGAGAAACAAATGGTGAAGGCTTAATTTGGTAGGCAGCAATTCCACGTTGAAATAGGATGGTGCATGGTTTCAAAGTAGAGACAATTGCCATAATTCCAAAATGGGACACCTTGGGGGAGGTGACTCATAGAATTATTCCCTTAAATGGCAAAAAGAATACTTTTGATTCGAAGATCATTGAAACTCTTTATACCAGCCTAGGGCAAATCACAATCAATCATTTGAAGGTGTCCGAAAGAATGACATACTCGGACTAGGATGGATGATGTGGACTACCTTGTTGAAGACAACACAATGGATGATTTTTGCTTATTATCGGAAATGGATGGGACCCATGGTAGGACCACTTTTGAAGATGATCCTGGACAGCAACTGCCGAGAAGGGCAGCCCATGGGAAATTGGCACAATGGCGGTGCAAGCTGGGAACAAAATGCAACTGTTGGGAATGTTCCAACCATCATATCTGCCTGAGATTCAAATCTGGTTGGTGTTAGGATTTCCAGACTCAGCATGTCTGAAAGTGAAAGGTTGCAACACAAATCGACGAGATGATGTTGAAAGATTCTCAGGAAATGAACTACGATAGCAAGCTCCAAAACATGAGCTGGTTCTACTACTTACATGTGAACATGTTGTCCCAGACAAGCATGACCACATAGTAGTCTTATAATAAAACACAACTGAGTTCAGGTGGGGAACCATCATCGAGGATATCGAAGTCTTGTGCATTACCATGGATTAGCAGTTAACTTCTTTTCCTGGAACAAATCAATCAGTGGCTTGGTGTGCTAGGGATGCATATGGAATGAAGATGATCAGTCTATCAGACCATAGAATACTTCGCACGTGCGCGATTGACTTGGGATGATTCAGAAAACAAGCTTTCTCGAACTCACGGTGGCAACTTTCATCAAACACACGTGAATTAGAGGAAGTCCCTTCTTTCATCCAAACATATGCTTCATTAGCTAGCATGAAGAAATGCTTTCAAAGTTTCCAACACTAGCTTAATGTTCAACATGAATCATGGACGAGATGAAAATATTGCCGGTGGGCTCAACAACAGATCATCCAGATTTCCATGAAGATGGAATTCCACAACTATGTGAACAAAGCAATAGCATTGGTTAGACCCGAAAGATATAATGGTGTATTCACGAGGGACAACCACTAGTAGGACAACATTATGAACATCGTTGGTTCTGATTTGATTTGAAGATAGCCCACAGTCAAATCAAAGATTGGATAAGACGATAACGCCAACAACTGATCACGAGGACCAATCGATGAAGATATCAACTTTCTTCAACACACACACACACACAAAAGATATACCTTTGGAATGAACGAAGTAAGGCAAAGCTTTTATCCTCCAACTCTCCAAGTTGTTGTTTAGCTTAACCAACCAGCTCAAGGGTATCCAACACAGATTCTTGGAGAAGGGGTGGTTTACAAGTAAACAACTTGATCATGAGCTCAACATAACGGTCAGGGAGCAACCTGGTGTTACTTCCGAGAGGATATTCGGAATATCACGAACCACCGATATGTTACTAAGCTCGGGAACAATCTTGCTTTTCAGGGCAAGACAATATGATCGGAAGAGCAAGGAATTAATCATAATCCAAAATCATTGATCGAAGAGTGCACCTAGGAAAAAATGGACTAGGTAGCACATTCTATCTTAGAATGATGATTCAATAACCAGCACGCTAAGAATGAAATTATTGTCCTTAAACTACCACGCAACGAGGTTTCCAGGAGTATCAATTTCACACATCATGATTCATCTATCGGCATTCCAGTTACAATAACGTGGGGACCAAGGAATGAGTAATGATGGTGAGAAGTATCACTGCATCAAGAATTCATAAGAGGTGGTGCAATTCTCATGACAATCCTGACATAAAGAGGGCAACACTCTAAGGTAGAACATAACAAAAGCTAGATTGGTATTTTGATCTGTGGAATACAATTGCTTTCACCCAATCCTAGATATGGATGAGGTACTGGAGTTTGTTTCTCCTAGACATTCCGAAATAGAATGGCTTGACAGACCATGAGAATGATGCGCACCAAGAATCATGAATGCACACGTAAACTTAACTATCCACTAATAGACAAGGATCAGAATACAACTATAGAGGAACATAAGGTTTTCTGAGTTATGGATGCATAGATTAGCATGTCGAACGAGATCAACATATTTCTTCCGGATAACCCATGCAGAGAGATAGAACTGGCAGAGTCACAACATAGAATCGAGAACTCATCAAGAGCACTCTGGTTGTGATCTTTCGATTCAACAAGGAACTTCTATCATAAGTAGTTCATGGTATTTGGAAGAAGGAAATACCACGAACCTCGAGGACTATCGCAAAGGTTACTAATACCATAAAGGAACTAGCAAACACTACCAACATGGAGTAAGTAGGGTGAATCTCGGGTTCAGGAACCCAGGAATGGAATACCTACTAACTAAATGGCATCACGGGATGTTTTAAGAATAAAGGCCAGAATCATCACACTAGGAAAAAAACATGGCTAGAGTACTAGGTGATTCTCTAAGACACCTACGGTCATAATAATAGCTCCAACATATATACTGAGGCAATGAAGTACCTCAACACACTGGTTAGTGTGGTTAATCTGGCCCAAAGGAACATTTGTAATGGAAAGAAGGAATTTGCAAATGCATCAGACTAGTTAGAAATCTGGGATGACTCGGACAGCATAACGGCTCTAATTGCTCAAAAAAAGATTTGAGACATCCTGCAAAAATGGTGGCATAACCACTCAACATCACAATATCAAGGTTCCGAAATCAACTATCAACATACGGAAGTAGTAAGAACTGAACTGTGGCTTGAAACCATCAATCCTATAAGTCTACGGATTAGTAACACGTGATCCTGATAGAAAGAAGAGAAAGCCTAGTTCCATAACCCCGTAGGAAAGATAGGACGACTCGGATCAGAAGGGCATAAGGTAAAGGAGTAAAAAGAGCCTTACGTCCCCTTCCACAATAAATTCCCTTATATAACTAAAGCATTTCTAGACTCAACTTCGACCAGTTTGGCTTGGTAATCCTACAAGCAGTCAGGCTCTGATACCAAAGCTGTCAGGACCCCGATCCTAAGTCACACCGATCTAGCATGTAACACATAATATCACTTTGCATCCTCACGCATGGTATTCCCACGGGTGCCACCTTACCTGGCCCGGGACCGTTTGCGCCTTTTGGCTCACATATATGATAGTGTTGCTAGCATCCATATGACGGAGAACCCGGGCCGACATGACTAGTCGTGAATCCAAAGTGGCACTAACTTACAGGGACATGCATACATGACCCAGCAACGAACGTGTCGGTCATCAACGTATGAACCCAAGTCGTAGCGAGCTACAAGGACTTAAAGCAACAACTCATGACATTTCCCTTAAGGGACAGACACAGGAACAAAGAAGAACAACTTTGTGTTCCGGAGCAGTAGCTAGCTACCATGGCTTAGTGGAAGCACTAGGAGACATTTCCCGGTAAGAGAGGCTACCAAGAATAAACAACTAGTTTGTCGGATCCCACACATACCAAGCATTTCAATAACATACACACAATATGCTCGATATGTGCAAATACAACATGGCATCACAACAATACTCTATGACTCAAAGTATTTATTCATTAGGCTCCGAGGAGCCAAATGTTACAAACATGGGTCTGATGACCCAGCATTCAAGTCATACAAGCAACAAGCACATGCGGAAGCTTAACTTGTCTGAGTACAGACAACTACAAGTGAAAAAGGCTGAGAAGCCTGACTATCTACAAGACCCTCCCAAGGGTACAAGATTGTAGTTGAGGTAACAAGCTAAACGTCGAAGTCCATGCGGAACTACTAATGAGACTAAAGTCTCTTTGCAAAAACATAAATTAAGCAAACGTGAGTACAAATGTACCAATCAAGACTTACGTCAGAACTAGCTACATATGCATCAGTATCAATAAATGGGTGGTGGAGTTTAACTGCAGCAAGCCAGCTTTGACTCAGTCGCTATCCTGAACTACGTAAGAAAGTAACTCTTTTGGGGTGGCGCACACGAGTCCACATATTCACCAATCAATACACCATTATGGATCCGCTCCGGTCTCCCTACGAGAACGCCATCCATAGCACTCAAGCTTATCTTGCGCATTTTAGAGTATCCACTTTCACTTGTCTATGAACTGTACAGGCAACCCAGAAGTCCTTTACGGAGGAAGCGGCTATTCGAATAGATCATTCATAACCCTGCAGGGGTGTACTTCTTCACACACGCTCTCGCCACTTACCACCATGTACACGTCATGTATCTTGGCAACCTTCAAGTGGAAGCCTGGCGAGGGAGTCGGCCACGACCTAACTAACCAACAAGTCTCTAGTCCAGGTTTATCGCCTATTTGGGTTCCATCCGCAAGGAGATCCGGCCGGGGTGTCGCTGACGACCCCAAACGATGAGAGAAGGGTTCCCAAGGAACCAAACGGGTGTCTCGGTACACCGTGCCTCGTGTCTCTACCGCATCATAGCCCACCCCTAGGGTTAGTGCTACGCACAGCCCCCAACACACATCCTACAAACACTAGAAACTAGTTGCAACTCCTGGACAAAGATCAGGTTGATTAATAAGTCGAGAGAGCTTCGAGTGCCCGGAGCCCAATGTGTGGTAGTAGTTGTTCATGCATCACAAACACAAAACTCAGTTCCTGAGGACGGTTTCAATGAGATAACCCACCAGTACTCCTACATGGCCTCTCACCGCTACCTTTACCAAATTGTGTTCACACACTTAGCTCACACACAGTAGGACATGTTCATCACCATTCCAATTCATCCCCGATGAATCAGACCTGACTCAACTCTAAGCAGTAGCAGGCATGACAACAAGCATGAATGAGTAGGCACATCAGGGCTCAAACAACTCCTACTCATGCTAGTGGGTTTCATCTATTTACTGTGGCAATGACAGGTCATGCAGAGGAAAGGGGTTAAACTACCGCAGCATGTAACAGTTGAATCGTTGTTGTCCTAATGCAGTAAAAGAGAGTAGGAGCGAGAGAGTGGGATTGTATCGGAATGAACAAGGGGGTTTTGCTTGCCTGGCACTTCTGAAGATAGTATAGTGATACGTCTCCAACATATCTATAATTTTTGATTGTTCCATGATATTATATATTCTGTTTTGGATGTTTAATGGGCTTATTTGTACACTTTTATATTTTTTTAAGACTAACCTAGTAACCGGAGGCCCAGCCCAAATTGCTGTTTTTTGCCTATTTTAGTGTTTCGCAGAAAACTAATATCAAACGGAGTCCAAACGGAATGAAACCTTCGGGAGCGTGATTTTTGGAACAAACGTAATCCAGAGGACTTGGAGTGGACGTCAAGCAACCAACGAGGAAGCCACGAGGAAAGGGGGCGTGCCTACCCCCCTGGGCGCGCCCTCCACCCTCGTGGGCCCCTCGTGGCTCCACCGACCTACTTCTTCCTCCTATATATACCTACGTACCCTGAAAACATCAAAGAGCACCACGAAACCCTATTTCCACCACCGCAACCTTCTGTACCCAAGAGATCCCATCTTGGGGCCTTTTCCGGAGCTTCGCCGGATGGGGCATTGATCATGGAGGGCCTCTACATCAACTCCATGGCCCCTCCGATGATGTGTGAGTAGTTTACTTCAGACCTTCGGGTCCATAGTTATTAGCTAGATGGCTTCTTCTCCCTCTTTGGATCTCTATACAAAGTTCTCCTAGATTCTCTTGGAGATCTATTCAATGTAACCTTCTTTTGCGTTGTGTTTGTCGAGATCTGATGAATTGTGGGTTTATGATCAAGATTATCTATGAACAATATTTGAATCTTCTCTGAATTCTTTTATGTATGATTGTTTATCTTTGCAAGTCTCTTTGAATTATCAGTTTGGTTTGGCCTACTAGATTGATCTTTCTTGCAACGGGAGAAGTGCTTAGCTCTGGGTTCAATATTGCGGTGCTCGATCCCAGTGATAGTAGGGGAAACGACACATATTATATTGTTGCCATCGAGGATAAAAATATGGGGTTTATATCATAATGTCATCTTGCTTAAAGCATTACTCCGTTCTTATGAACTTAATACTCTAGATGCATGCTGAATAGCGGTCAATGTGTGGAGTAATTGTAGTAGATGCAGGCAAGAGTCGGTCTACTTGTCATGGACGTGATGCCTATATACATGATCATACCTAGATATTCTCATAACTATGCTCAATTCTATCAATTGCTCGACAGTAATTTGTTCACCCACCGTAATAATTATGCTATCTTGAGAGAAGCCACTAGTGAAACCTATGGCCCCCGGGTCTATTTTCCATCATACAAGTTTTCAATCTATTTTATTTTGCAATCTTTACTTTTAATTTATATCATAAAAACACCAAAAATATTTATCTTATTATTATTATCTCTATCAGATCTCACTCTTGCAAGTGGCCATGAAGGGATTGACAACCCCTTTATCGCATTGGTTGCGAGGTTCTTATTTGTTTGTGTAGGTACGAGGTCACTCACACGTGGTCTCCTACTGGATTGATACCTTGGTTCTCAAAAACCGAGGGAAATACTTACGCTACTTTGATGCATCACCCTTTCCTCTTCAAGGGAAAACCAACGCATGCTCAAGAGGTAGCAAGAAGGATTTCTGGCGCCGTTGCCAGGGAGATCTACGCCAAGTTAAGATATACCAAGTACCCATCACAACTCTTATCCTTCTCATTACATTATTTGTCATTTGCCTCTCGTTTTCGTCTCCCCCACTTCACCCTTGCCGCCATTTTATTCGCCCTCTCTTTCCGTTCGCTTTTTCTTCGCTTGTTTGCTTGTGTGTTGTGTTGCTTGCTTGTCACGATGGCTCAAGATAATACTAAATTGTGTGACTTTGCCAATACCAACAATAATGATTTTATTAGCACTCTGATTGCTCCTCTTACCGATGCTGAATCTTGTGAAATTAATACTGCTTGCTGAATCTTGTCATGAAAGATCTGTTTTCTGGCCTTCCTAGTGAAGATGCTGCTACCCATCTAAACGACTTTGTTGTTTTGTGAGATATGCAAAAAAAGAAAGATGTGGATAATGATATTATTAAACTTAAGCTATTTCCGTTTTCGCTTAGAGATCGTGCTAAATTCTGGTTTTCGTCTTTGCCTAAAAATATTATTGATTCATGGAATAAGTGCAAAGATGCTTTTATCTCTAAGTATTTTCCTCCCGCTAAGATCATCTCTCTTAGGAATGATACTATGAATTTTAAGCAACTTGATCATGAGCATGTTGCACAATCTTGGGAGAGGATGAAATTAATGATATGTAATTGCCCTACACATGGTTTGAATTTATGGATGATTATACAAAAAATTTATGCCGGATTGAATTTTGCTTCTAGAAATCTTTTAGATTCGGCCGCGGGAAGCACTTTTATGGAAATCACTTTAGGAGAGTCTACTAAACTCCTAGATAATATTATGGTTAATTATCCTCAATGGCATACTGAAAGATCTACTAATAAAAAGGTGCATGCTATAGAAGAAATCAATTTTTTGAGTGGAAAGATGGATGAACTTATGAAATTGTTTGCTAATAAGAGTGTTCCTTCTGATCCTAATGATGTTCCTTTGTTTACTTTGATTGAGAATAATAATGAATCTATGGATGTGAATTTTGTTGGTAGGAACAATTTTGCTAACAACGCGTATAGAGGTAATTTTAATTCTAGGCCATTTCCTAGTAATTCCTCTAATATTTATGGTAATTCATACAACAATTCATATGGAAATTATAATAAGATGCCCTCTGATTTTGAATCTAATATTAAAGAATTTATTAGTTCACAAAAAAGTTGCAATGATTTGATTGAAGAAAAATTGCTTATGATTGATGAGTTGGCTAGGAACATGGATAGAATTTCCCTTGATGTTGATTCTTTGAAACTTAGATCTATTCCACCTAAGCATGATATCAATGAGTCTCTCAAAGCCATGACAATTTCCATTGATGAGTGCAAAGAAAGAACCGCTAGGATGCATGCTAAAAAAGATTGCGTTGTGAAAGCGTGTTCTTCTAGTTTCCATGATAATAATGATGAAGATCTAAAATTTATTGATGTGTCCCGTATTAAATATTTGTTTTGCAATATGAATCTTGATAATGATGGGACTGGAGATGAGTCAACTTTGGTTAGAAGGCGCCCAAAAAATTCAGAGTTTTTAGATCTTGATGCAAAAATTGGTAAAAGTGGGATTGAAGTGGTTAAAACAATAGATAGCAAAGAACCCACTATATTGGATTTAAAGGAATTTAATTATGATAATTTCTCTTTGATAGATTGTATTTCCTTGTTGCAATCTGTGCTAAATTCTCCTCATACTTATAGTCAAAATAAAGCTTTTACTAAACATATCGTTGATGCTTTAATGCAATCTTACGAAGAAAAACTTGAGTTGGAAGTTTCTATCCCTAGAAAAATTTATGATGAGTGGGAACCTACAATTAAAATTAAAATTAAATATCATGAATGCTATGCTTTGTGTGATTTGTGTGCTAGTGTTTCCACGATCACAAAAACTTTGTGTGATTTGCTAGGTTTCCGTGAATTTGATGATCGTTCTTTAAACTTGCACCTTGCGGATTCCACCATTAAGAAACCTATGGGAAGAATTAATTATGTTCTTATTGTTGCAAATAGGAATTATGTGCCCGTAGATTTCATTGTTCTTGATATAGATTGCAATCCATCATGTCCTATTATTCTTGGTAGACCTTTCCTTAGAATGATTGGTGCAATTATTGATATGAAGGAAGGGAATTTTAGATTCCAATTTCCGTTAAGGAAAGGCATGAAACACTTCCCTAGAAACAAAATTAAATTACCATATGAATCTATTATGAGATCCACTTATGGATTGCCTACAAAAGATGGTAATACCTAGATCTATCCTCGCTTTTATGCCTACCTAGGGGCGTTAAACGATAGCGCTTGTTGGGAGGCATCACAATTTTATTTTTATTCCTTGATTTTGTTTTCATGTTTAGTAATAAATAATTTATCTAGCCTATGTTTTGGTTGTGTTTTTTGTGTTTAATTAGTGTTTGTGCCAAGTAGAACCGTTGGGAAGACTTGGGGAATGTCTTTTTGATCTTGCTGTAAAAAAACAGAAACCTTAGCGCTCACGAGAATTTCTGCCATTTTTACTGGAGAGTGCTATTTATTTAATTCTTTTTGCAAATGATGAATAGATAAATTCCTCACGTCTAGCAATTTATATTAGAATTGTTGGGATTCCAGAAGTTTTCGAAACCTACAGATTACTACAGACTTTCTGTTTTTGAAAGATTCTGTTTTTCGTGTGTTGTTTGCTTATTTTGATGGATCTATGGCTAGTAATAGAGTTTATGAACCATAGAAAAGTTGGAATACAGTAGTTTTAACACCAATATAAATAAACAATGAGTTCATCACATTACCTTGAAGTGGTGGTTTGTTTTCTTTTACTAACGGAGCTCACGAAGATTTTCTTTTAAGTTTTGTGTTGTGAAGTTTTCAAGTTTTGGGTAAAGATTTGATGGATTATGGAACAAGGAGTGGAAAGAGCCTAAGCTTGGGGATGCCCAAGGCACCCCAAGGTAAAATCCAAGGACAACCAAAAGCCTAAGCTTGGGGATGCCCCGGAAGGCATCCCCTCTTTCGTCTTTGTCCATCGGTAACTTTACTTGGAGCTATATTTTTATTCGCCATATGATATGTGTTTTGCTTGGAGCGTCTTGTATGATTTGAGTCTTTTCTTTTTATTTTACCACAATCATCCTTGCTGTACACACCTTTTGGGAGAGAGACACGTGAATTGGAATTTATTAGAATACTCTATGTGCTTCACCTATATCTTTTGATTTGGATATTTTTTGCTCTAGTGCTTCGCTTATATCTTTTAGACCAAGGCAGTGGTTCTATTTTATAGAAATAATTGATCTCTCGTGCTTCACTTATATCATTTTGAGATTCCTTTAGAACAGCATGGTAATTCACTTTGGTTATAAATTTTAAATGCTAAGAGAAGTTGGATGCTTGATAGATTGTTTTGAGATATAAAGGTGGTAATATTAGAGGTGTGCTAGTTGAGTAATTGTGAAATTGATGAATACTTGTGTTGAAGTTGGCAAGTCCCATAGCATGCACATATGGTAAACGTTATGTGACCAATTTGAAGCATGGGGTCTTCTTTGATTGCTTTCCTTAAGAGTGGCGGACGGGGACGAGCGATGGTCTTTTCCTACCAATCTATCCCCCTAGCACCATGCGCGTAGTGCTTGGTTTTGATGACTTGTAGATTTTTGCAATAAGTATGTGACTTCTTTATGACTAATGTTGAGTCCATGGATTATACGCACTCTCACCCTTCCATCATTGCTAGCCTCTTCGGTATCGTGCATTGCCCTTTCTCACCTTGAGAGTTGGTGCAAACTTCGCCGGTGCATCCAAACCCCGTGATATGATACGCTCTATCACACATAAGCCTCCTTATATCTTCCTCAAAACAGCCACCATACCTACCTATTATGACATTTCCGAGATATATTGCCATGCAACTTTCCACCGTTTCGTTTATTATGACACGCATCTAATGGAGCTACGGTTTGAGACGTGGTTTGAGTCGCGGTTGGTCTCTACGGCTAGCTGGAGCCTGCACGCATCTAATGGAGCAAGAAGGGGGAGCTACGGTGGCCTATGGTGACAGCAGCAGCAAGCTTGGCGGCGGCCGGAGCTCGGTTGCGCTCGGAATCGGCGTTGTGGTGCACGACAGGTCGAGTGGTGGGGTACTAGGTGCTCCTGCAAATGTGCTGAGCAAGGTGACGCTCTCAAACGCGGCGGAGGTGGGCTCTAGCCACAGCGGCGATGAAGTGCAACGGCGGCGAGCTTCGGTCGGGGTGGCCAATGGGGCTAGAGGAGGAAATCGACAGAGGGGAGAGAGGGCTTGGGAGAAGGGGATCACAACGATGCCGAGGAGGAGGTCAGCAAGTCCGGGGAGGTCCTGGAGGTGCCAAATCGACCAGAGGCGAGCTCGGGTGCCTGAGGTTGAAGACTAGGCAGAAACATCGTTGCGGTGTGCCCAGCGTTGCGTGGATCGGTGGAGATGAAGAATAATATGCGGTGGGTCTTCTGGATGCATCGGCGAGGCGAGTGGTGGACGATGGCCACGGTGGTGCTCGTCGGCGCTCTCGGGTGCTCATGGTCGGTCGTGGGAGAGAGAGCAGAGGAGGGGGAGGGGCACGAGGGAGAGGCCGAGGGGATCCAGGGGGTGCGTGGCACGCGTGGAAGCTTCTAGGGCGACGAGGGGGCAGCCAGGCAGGGAGGAGGTGGCCGACGCGTGGGTGCGCGCGGAGACCACACACCCCTGTCCTCCTGGCTCGAGGACGGGGATGACTGGCGGAGACAGTGGGCTGGGCCGCTATACTGCCAGAATAGGTAGGTCGGCCCATGTAACTCCCTCTCTCTCTCTCTGCCTTTTCCCTATCTTTTTTCTGTTTTTTTCTTTTTCTGTCATTTGTTATGATTTAGTTTAGGCACTAAACCATTTGATAAAATCCTGAAACCTTTTATGGGCACTAACTAAATTATTATAGAGGCCCTCACCAAGTTTCAAAATTATTGGAGCTAGTAAAAATATTTATAGAATTTTAAAGCTCCAATTGAAATACATATTGGATTACTTCAAAGCCCATTTATGTCTTGGAAAAATTTCCACCATTTTTGGTTTAGGTTTTCACCTTGTTCCATAAATTATGAACATTTTTGAAGGGCATTTTGGGTTCTATAATATTTTTGGTATTTTGTAGTGATTGTAACAATAGCAACGGAAAAGTAAATAAGCGAAGAACAATATATGGAAAGCTCATAGGCAATGGATCATTGATAGAGAATTATGCCGGATGTGGTTCATCATGTAACAGTCATAACCTAGGGTGACACAGAATTAGCTCCAATTCATCAATGTAATGTAGGCATGTATTCCGAATATAGTCATACATGCTTATGGTAAAGAACTTGCATGACATGTTTTGTCCTACCCTCCCGTGGCAGCGGGGTCCTAGCGGAAACTAAGCGATATTAAGTCCTCCTTTTAATAGAGTACCGGACCAAAGCACTAACACATAGTGAATACATGAACTCCTCAAACTACGGTCCTCACCGTAAGTGGTCCCGATTATTGTCACTTCGGGGTTGCCGGATCATAACACATAGTAGGTGACTATAGACTTGCACGATAGGGTCAAGAACTCTCATATATTCATGAAAACATAATAGGTTCAGATCTGAAATCATGGCACTCGGGCCCTAGTGACAAGCATTAAGCATAGCAAAGTCATAGCAACATCAATCTCAGAACATAGTGGATACTAGGGATCAAACCTAACAAAACTAACTCGATTACATGATAAATCTCATCCAACCCATCACCGTCCAGCAAGCCTACGATGGAATTACTCACGCACGGCGGTGAGCATCATGAAATTGGTGATGGAGGATGGTTGATGATGACGATGGCGACGGATTCCCCTCTCTGGAGCCCCGAACGGACTCCAGATCAGCCCTCCCGAGAGAGTTTAGGGCTTGGCAGTGGCTCCGTATCGTAAAACGCAATGAATCTTTCTCCTTGATTTTTTTCTCTCCGAACACGAATATATAGAGTCTGAGTTTAGGTCGGAGGAGCTCTAGGGGGCCCATGAGGTAGGGGGCGCGCCTAGGGGGGCAGCCGCGCCCCCATCTTCGTGGCTAGGGTGTGGCCCCCCTGGTCTTGATCTTTTGCCAGTATTTTTTATTATTTCCAAAAATACGCTCTGTGGAGTTTCAGGTCATTCCGAAAACTTTTGTTTCCGCACATAAATAACACCATGGCAATTCTGCTGAAAACAGCGTCGGTCTGGGTTAGTTCCATTCAAATCATGCAAGTTAGAGTCCAAAACAAGGGCAAAAGTGTTTGGAAAAGTAGATACGACGGAGACGTATCAACTCCCCCAAGCTTAAACCATTGCTTGTCCTCAAGCAATTCAGCTGACAAACTGAAAGTGATAAAGAAAAACTTTTACAAACTCGGTTTGCTCTTGTTGTTGTAAATATGTAAAGCCAGCATTCAAGTTTTCAGCAAAGATTATGAACTAACCATATTCACAATAACTCTTAGGTCTCATGTTTACTCACATCAATGGCATAATCAACTAGCGAGCAATAATAACAAATCTCGGATGACAACACTTTCTCAAAACAATCATAATATGATATAATAAGATGGTATCTCGCTAGCCCTTTCTGAGACCACAAAACATAAATGCAGAGCACCTTTATAGATCAAGGACTGACTAGACATTGTAATTCATGGTAAAAGAGATCTAGTCAAGTCATACTCAATGTAAACTAATAGTAATGAATGCAAATGACAATGGTGCTCTCCAACTGGTGCTTTTTAATAAGAGGATGATGACTCAACATAAAAGTAAATAGATAGGCCCTTCGCAGAGGGAAGCAAGGATTTGTAGAGGTGCCAGAGCTTGATTTTGAAATAGAGATGAATAATATTTTGAGCGATATACTTTCATTGAAAACATAGAAACCAAGATATGGCGATATCTTCCATGCTACACACATTATCGGTAGTTCCCAAACAGAATGGTAAAGTTTATACTCCCCCTCCACCAACAAGCATCAATGCATGGTTTGCTCGAAGCAACGAGTGCCTCCAACTAACAAGAGTCCTAGGGGGGTTTTGTTTGAAATTATTTTGATTTGATTTGCATAAAGCATGGGACTGGGCATCCCGGTGACCAGCCATTTTCTCGTGAGTGAGGAGCGGAGTCCACTCCTCTTGGGAATAACCCGCCTAACATGGAAGATACGGACAGCCCTAGTTGATACATGAGCTATTCGAGCATACAAAACATGATACTTATTTGAAGGTTTAGAGTTTGGCACATACAATTTACTTGGAACGGCAGCTAGATACCGTATATAGGTAGGTATGGTGGACTCATATGGAATAACTTTGGGGCTTATGGGATTGGATGCACAGGCAGTATTCCCGCTTAGTACAGATGAAGGCTAGAAAAGACTGGGAAGCGACCAGCTAGAGAGCGACAACAGTCATGAACATGCATTAAAATTAATCAACACCAAATGCAAGCATGAGTAGGATATAATGCACCATGAACATAAATATCGTAGAGGCTATCTTGATTTTGTTTCAACTACATGCGTGAACATGTGCCAAGTCAAGCCACTCGAATCATTCAAAAGAGGATACCACCCTATCATACCACATCACAACCATTTTAATAGCATGTTGGCATGCAAGGTAAACCATTATAAGCTCCTAGCTAATTAAGCATGGCATAATGAACTATGAACTCTAATTGTCATTGCAAACATATTTATTCATAATAGGCTGAATCAGGAACGATGAACTAATCATATTTACAAAAACAAGAGAGGTCGAGTTCATACCAGCTTCTCCCATCTCAATCAGTCCATCATATATCGTCATAATTGCCTTTCACTTGCATGACTGAACGATGTGGATAATAATAGCAGTGCACGTACATTGGACTAAGCTGGAATCTGCAAGAGTTGAATAAACAGGAGAAGACAAGGCAATATGGGCTCTTTTGTCAGATCAACAATAATGCATATAAGAGCCACTTTGACAGTTTATTCATGGTCTTCTCCTATCAACCACCAAAGGAAAGAAAAGAAATAAAACTATATACATGGGAAAGCTCCCAGCAAGCAAAAAGAAGAACAAGAAATCTTTTTGGGTTTTCTTTTTAAATACTACTACAAGCATGGAAAGTAAACTAATTAAAAGCTACAACTAATTTTTTTGTTTTGTTTTTCTTAAGGTTTATCAAACACACAAGAAGAAAGCAATAAAAAGAGAAAATAAACTAGCATGGATATTACAATGAAAAAGTATGAGCACCGACATCTAGCAATGAGTGTGTGAACATAAATGTAATGTCAGTGGGAAATACGTACTCCCCCAAGCTTAGGCTTTTGGCCTAAGTTGGTCTAATGCCACGGATGGCCTGGCGGATATCCAAAGTTGTAGTTGGGGTCGTACTAAGATGCAGCAGTCATTGCATCGTGGGCTGCAGCTTGGAGGCGAGCTATCTCAGCCCTCCTCTTATATTCTTCTGCCTCCTCTCTGGTTATAGAATATCTCCCGTTTTCCTGAAAATCAAAGAAAGTAGAAGCAGGGAGAGCGACGCGATAGGTGCATCGTCTGTCAAAGATTAGTCGGTACTGGAGAAACTGATCGTTCCTCTCAACAAACTGATGACGAACCATAGCCTCATAATACAAATAAGCAGGAGGCAACTCAATATCATCCTCACGTATGGTTATACCAAGAAAATTAGCTATACAGGTCGCATAAATTCCACCAAAGAAATATCCATTAAATATATTAAGATGCAACCTACGTGCAACAATGGCTCCCAAATTATAAGATTTATCTCCTAACACAGCACTCCTAAGAATACTGAGGTCAGGGACACACATGTGACATGCTTCATCTTTACCGTTAATGCATCTACCTATGAAGAGAGCAAAATAATGTATAGCAGGAAAGTGAATGCTCCCTATGGTAGCTTGTGCTATATCTCTAGATTCCCCCATAGTTATACTAGCAAGAAAATCTCTAAATTAAGATTTGTGAGGTTCACTAGTACTACCCCATTGTGGAAGATTGTAAGCAGTGGTAAAGTCCTCTAAGTCCATAGTGTAAGAATTTTCATAAAGATCAAACAGGACAGTTTGAGAATTGTGTGAAGATGAAAATTCAAACCTCCTCACATAGGAACTAGTGAGATAGTGGTACTGACAGCATTTTTCTGCCTTCAAGCTCACAAGATCAGAGTTACGCAAATATGCGTTAAATTCTTCCTTAATTCCTGCTCGATCCATGAAGTCCTCTGAAGGCCATTCACAAGGACGCACTGGAGCATCCCTTGGAGGCTCATCATCAGCATCACGCATTGCAAGCCTGGGTCCTTGTTTCCTTGAAGAACCACCTTGGTACATTTTCCTAAACATATTTCTTCCTCTGAAAAATTTCTGAAATTTTTAGTAACTTCAAATAAAAGTGAACCAAACTCAACAAAATTGATAGCAACTACTCCTACAAGTGCCTAGAGCCTATATCATGCATCAAAACTACTTGGAACCACATAAATTTGACATGCAAGCTCAAGAACATGGTCACCTAGGCAGCACAAATTTGGAATGAATAAAGCACTATAACAAAAACTAATTGGACCAATGGAGGAGTCACATACCAAGGAACAATCCCCCAAAGTAGTTTTGTGAGAGGTGCTTTGAGCAAGGAGATTGAAAATCGCAGCAAAATGAGCTAGAACTCGTTCTTGAGCTGGATAACGGTGTTTGTGGGAGGAAGAAGGAGTGTGTGGGTGTAGGAATAAGTGAAGGAGGGCCACCATGGGCCCACGAGGCAGGGGGCACGCCCAGGGGGTAGGGCGTGCCCTCCACCCTTGTGGCTAGGTGGATGCCCCCTGCTGTGTTCTCAGTGCCAAATATTCTCAAATATTCTAGAAAAAATCATATTTAAATTTCAGGGCATTTGGAGAACTTTTATTTTCGGGGTATTTTTATATTGCACGGATAATCAGAAAACAGACAGACATTACTAGTTTTGCTTTATTTAATATAAATAATAGAAAGTAGAAAGGAGGTTATAGAGAGTTGTGTTTTGTAAATTCATCCATCTCATGATCATCAAAAGGAATCCATTAACAAGGTTGATCAAGTATTCTTAGCAAACTCATTCCGAATAATATGGAACCGGAGAATTTTCGAATAACACTAGGTTACCTAAACGGGGATATGCACATCCCCAACAATAAGAATATCATATTTCTTCTTGACAGTAGGAAGAGGAAATTCAAAACCTCCAAAAATAATTTTTGCAATTTTACCAATAGAATTGATACTATGGACTTGAGGTTGTTTCCTCGGAAAGTGTACTGTATGCTCATTACCATTAACATGAAAAGTGACATTGCCCTTGTTGCAATCAATAACAGCCCCTGTAGTATTCAAAAAGGGTCTTCCAATAATAATAGACATACTATCATCCTCGGGAATATCAAGAATAACAAAGTCCGTTAAAATAGTAATGTTTGCAATCACAACAGGCACATCCTCACAAATACCGACAGGTATAGCAGTTGATTTATCAGCCATTTGCAAAGATATTTTAGTAGGTGTCAACTTATTCAGATCAAGTCTATGATATAAATAGAGAGGCATAACACTAACACCGGCTCCAAGATCACATAAAGCAGTTTTAACATAGTTTCTTTTAATGGAGCATGGTATAGTGGGTACTCCTGGATCTCCAAGTTTCTTTGGTATTCCACCTTTAAAAGTATAATTAGCAAGCATGGTGGAAATTTCAGCTTCCGGTATCTTTCTTTTATTAGTAGCAGTTTCTTTCATGTACTTAGCATAAGAATTCATTTTGAGCATATCAGTTAATCGCATACACAAAAAGATAGGTCTAATCATTTCAGCAAAGCGCTCAAAATCCTCATCATCCTTTTTCTTGGATGGCTTAGGAGGAAAAGGCATGGGTTTTTGAACCCATGGTTCTCTTTCTTTACCGTGCTTCCTAGCAACAAAGTCTGTCTTATCATAAAGTTGATTCTTTGATTGTGGGTTGTCAACATCAACAGCAGGTTCAATTTCTATATCATTATTGTTGCTAGCTTGAGCATCATCATGAACATTATCATTAACATTATCACTAGTTTTAGGTTCATTACTAGATTGTGTTTCAGCATCAAAAATATAAATGTCATTTAGATTCGCAGGTGTTTCAGCAATAGGTTCACTAGAAGCATGAAAAGTCCTATCATTTTTCTTTTTATTCCTTTTAGAAGGACTATATTATTTCTCTGAGAATCTTGCTCAATTCTCTTAGGGTGTCCTTCAGGATACAAAGGTTCCTGAGTCATCTTACCAGTTCTAGTAGCCACTCTAACAACATAATCATTATTCTTACTATTCAATTCATTGAGAAAATAATTTTGAGCATTAAGTACTTGTTCTACTTGAGTGGTAACCATAGAAGCATGTTTACTAATAAGTTTAAGTTCACCTTTAACATTAGCCAAATAATCACCCAAGTGTTCAAGCATATCAGCACTGCGTTTTAATTCTCTACCAAAATAAGCATTTAAGTCTTCTTGCTTAACCATAAATTTATCAAACTCATCTAAGCATGGGCTAGCAAACTTAGTAAATGGGATTTCAGCTTTATCATATCTATAGAGAGAATTTACCTTTACTACCTATTTCGGGTTATCAAGACCATGTGTTTCTTTAGTAGGAGGTAAATTAAGATCATGTATTTCTTCAATAGGAGGTAAATTAAGACCATGTATTTCTTCAATAGGAGGTAAATTCTTAACATCTTCAGCTTTAATACCCTTTTCTTTCATAGATTTCTTTGCCTCTTACATATCTTCAGGACTAAGAAATAGAACACCCCTTTTCTTCGGAGTTGGTTTAGGAATAGGTTCAGGAGTTGGATCAGGAAGTGTCCAATTATTTTCATTTGTCAAGATATTATTCAATAGAATTTCCGCTTCATCCGGTGTTCTTTCCCTGAAAACAGAACCAGCAAAACTATCTAGTTAATCTCTTGAAGCATCGGTTAGTCCATTATAAAATATATCAAGTATTTCATTTTTCTTAAGAGGATGATCAGGCAAAGCATTAAGTAATTGGAGAAGCCTCCCCCAAGCTTGTGGGAGACTCTCTTCTTCAATTTGCACAAAATTATATATATCCCTCAAAGCAGCTTGTTTCTTATGAGCAGGGAAATGTTTAGCAGAGAAGTAATAAATCATATCCTCGGGACTACGCACACAACCAGGATCAAGAGAATTAAACCATATCTTAGCATCACCCTTTAATGAGAACGGGAATATTTGAAGGATATAAAAGTAACGAGTTCTCTCATCATAGTGAAGAGGGTGGCTATATCCTTTAATTTAGTAAGATGTGCCATGACAGTTTCAGATTCATAGCCACAAAAAGGATCAAATTCAACCAAAGTAATTATATCAGGATCAATAGAGAATTCATAATCCTTATTAGTAACAAAGATAGGTGAACTAGCATAAGCAGGATCATATTTCATTCTAGCATTCAGAGTTTTTTGTTTAAGCTTAGCTAATAATTTCTTACGATCACTTCTATCATTGCAAGCAAGAAAGTCTCTTTTAGTTTCTTCATCCATAACATATCCCTTAGGCACAACATGTAATTCAAATTTATTAGGAGAGCCTTCATAATCACTTTCATCAGTATTATCAATTTCAATAATTTCATTCTCTCTAGACCTAGCAAGTTGTTCATCAAGAAATTCTCCAAGTGGCACAGCAGTATCAGGCATAGAAGTAGTTTCATCATAAGTATCATGCATAGCAGAAGTGGCATCATCAATAATATACGACATATCAGAATCAATAGCAGAAGCAGGTTTAGGTGTCCCAAGCTCACCGTTCAAGATATCTTCCGATATTTCGATAAATTGGTCGATTTATCGCTTGCAGTTGTCTGGCCGATAAGATAAATCAGCCGATAAATCAACCAATATGGCGATAAATCGGCCGATATGCTGATAAACTGGCCGATTTACCCCTTATCATGGGTCGACCGATAAGTTACCGATAAGCAATATCCCCAACATTGCGCAAGCTTACTCAGAACAGAAGGTGAATCAAGTGCAGAGCTAGATGGTAGTTCCTTACCTCCCCTCATAGTTGAGGGATAAATCTTGGTTTTTGGATCTCTCAAGTTCTTCATAATGATAAGCAGATATAAATCCCAAGTGACTCAAACAATAGAGCTATGCTCCCCGGCAACGGCGCCAGAAAATAGTCTTGATAACCCACAAGTATAGGGATCGCAGCAGTTTTCGAGGGTAGAGTATTCAACCCAAATTTATTGATTCGACACAAGGGGAGCCAAAGAATATTCTCAAGTATTAGCAGCTGAGTTGTCAATTCAACCACACCTGGAAACTTAATATCTGCAGCAAAGTGTTTAGTAGCAAAGTAATATGATAGTAGTGGTAACGATAGCAAAAGTAATGGTAGCAAAAGTAATGTTTTTGGTATTTTGTATTGATTGTAACAATAGCAACGGAAAAGTAAATAAGTAGAGAACAATATATGGAAAGCTCGTAGGTAATGGATCGGTGATAGAGAATTATGCCGGATGTGGTTCATCGTGTAACAGTCATAACCTAGGGTGACACAGAACTAGCTCCAATTCATCAATGTAATGTAGGCATGTATTCCGAATATAGTCATACATGCTTATGGAAAAGAACTTGTATGACATCTTTTGTCCTACCCTCCCGTGGCAGCGGGGTCCTAGCAGAAACTCAGGGATATTAAGGCCTCCTTTTAATAGAGTACCTGACCAAAGCATTAACACATAGTGAATACATAAACTCCTCAAACTACGGTCATCACCGGAAGTGGTCCCGATTATTGTCACTTCGGGGTTGCCGGATCATAACACATAGTACGTGACTATAGACTTGCAAGATACGATCAAGAACTCTCATATATTCATGAAAACATAATAGGTTCAGATCTGAAATCATGGCACTCGGGCCCTAGTGACAAGCATTAAGCATAGCAAAGTCATAGCAACAGCAATCTCAGAACATAGTGGATACTAGGGATCAAACCCTAACAAAACTAACTCGATTACATGATAAATCTCATCCAACCCATCACCGTCCAGCAAGCCTATGATGGAATTACTCACGCACGGCGGTGAGCATCATGAAATTGGTGATGGAGGATTGTTGATGATGATGATGGCGATGGATTCCCCTCTCCGGAGCCCCGAACGGACTCCAGATCATCCCTCCCAGGAGAGTTTAGGGCTTGGCGGCGGCTCCGTATCGTAAAACGCGATGAATCTTTCTCCTTGATTTTTTTCTCTCCGAACACGAATATATAGAGTTGGAGTTTACGTCGGAGGAGCTCCAAGGGGCCCACGAGGTAGGGGCGCGCCCAGGGTGGCAGGCGTGCCCCCACCCTCATGGCTAGGGTGTGGGCCCCCTGGTCTTGATCTTTTGCCAGTATTTTTTATTATTTCCAAAAATACGCTCCGTGGAGTTTCAGGTCATTCCGAGAAAGTGTTTGTTTCTGCACATAAATAACACGATGGCGATTCTGCTGAAAACAGTGTCAGTCCGGGTTAGTTCCATTCAAATCATGCAAGTTAGAGTCCAAAACAAGGGCAAAAGTGTTTGGAAAAGTAGATACGACGGAGACGTATCAGTTAGCCACCATATTTGCTTAGCGCTTGCTGTAACTCCACCTCATTACCACATCCTACCCATAATCTTAAATAGTCTTGATCTCGCGGGTTTTGAGATTGCTGAGTCCTCGTGACTCACAGATACTACCAAAACAGTTGTAGGTGCCGATGATGCCACTGCAGGTGATGCTACTGAACTCAAGTGGAAGTTCGACGAGGACCTTGGTCGTTATTATGTTTCGTTTCCTGATGATCAGTAGTGGAGCCCAGTTGGGACGATCGGCAATCTAGCATTTGGGGTTATCTTATTTTCATTTGGATTTGTCCGTAGTCGGACTATTTGTGTATTTTGGATGATGTATGAATTATTTAAGTATTGTGTGAAGTGGCAATTGTAAGCCAACCCTCTTTAACCCTTTCTTGTTCATTACATGGGATTGTGTGAAGATGACTCTTCTTGCGACAAAACCACAATGTGGTTATGCCTCTAAGTCGTGCCTCGACACGTAGGAGATATAGCCGCATCATGGGTGTTACACACATGTTGAAGGATCTATGACTATAACTTCTATGTGAATATGAACAAACATAAACCATTACGTAGTCTTCCTTGTCCAACGTCAACAATTTTGGCATATAATATTTTGATGGGGGCTCACAGCCACAAAAGATTTCCAAGATAGTGTATTTGCATGAGAAGGTTCTCTTCCTTATACTAATTATTCATGAACTGCTTGTATGACCAATATTGTGATTGTTAAGCTTCAAAAGATATCACTTTCTAAACCCAATGTGAAGCTACCACTAGGCATGATATAATTTCAACTTCATGATATTCAATTCGTTCAACAATTTACTCATAGGATATAAGTGAAGCACAAGAGTAAATGACAAGCTACTCTAAAAGATATAAGTGAAGATCATGAGCATAATATTTATTTCTCTCAAATTAATTTAAGTGAATCAAGAGAGAATTTCTTCAAAAATACTAAAGCACACCATGCTCAAAAATATATAAGTGAAGCACTAGAGCAATTCCATAGAAAAGAGCTTCGTTGACGGGATGTGAATGCCGCTTACTTAGCCTCCCCGGCAACTATTTGAGGACTCTATTTTATTAAAAAACTTTCAGATCTAAGTACTTTATTAAAACAGCAAGCAAAATGAAAATAAAATGACATTCTAAGAATAGCACAACTCATGTGGAGAAGCAAAAACTTAGGCTCAACTGATACTAACCGATAATTGTTGATGAAGAAAGGCGGGATGCCTACAGGGGCATCCCCAAGCTTAGATTCTTGATACTTCTTGAATATTATCTTGTGATGCCTTGGGCATCCCCAATCTAGAGCTTTTGTGTCTCCTTAATTCTTCTCATATCACGGTTTTCCTAAATATGAAAAGGTTCATCCACACAAAACTCAACAAGAACTCGTGAGATGAGTTAGTGTAAACCAATGCAAAAACCTTATCATTCTCTACTGTAGCAAATCACTAAAATTATTATTCAACATTGCATAATAAATGCCTCTACATATTTAATACTCCTATCCTCAAATAGAATCATTAAACAAGAAAACATATGCAAACAATGCAAACATAACAGCAATCTGCCAAACCAGTACGTTTTGTAAATATTGCAAGAGTATCAATACTTATTAAACTCCAAAAATTATGAAGAAACTACCACACTGTAGAAAATTTATCAGAGCTTAATTTGAAAAAAGTTTCAACATTTTATCATATTCTGACTTTTCTAGGGAATTTTTGCAACGTCGATAAACTTTCTGTTTTGAAACAGCAACATGTAGACTTGCAAAATAAGCATAGTAAAGGCTATACTTGATATTTTTATTGAAAAGAAAGATGCAAACCATTATTCTAAATAACATCAAGCAAATCCTAACAAAATAAAATGATGCTCCTATTGGGGAACACAGTAATTTCAAAAAAAAATCCTACGCACACGCAAGATCATGGTGATGCATAGCAACGAGAGGGGAGAGTATCGTCTACGTACCCTCGTAGACCATAAGCGGAAGCGTTATGACAACGTGGTTGATGTAGTCGTACGTCTTCACGATCGACCGATCTAGCACCGAAGGTACGACACCTCCACAATCTGCACATGTTCGGCTCGGTGACGTCCCGCGAACTCACGATCCAGTAGAGCTTCGAGGGAGAGTTTCGTCAGCATAACGGCGTGATGACGGTGATGATGTTGCTACCGGAACAGGGCTTCGCCTAAGCACCGCTATGATATAACCAAGGTGGATTATGGTGGAGGAGGGCACCGCACACAGCTAAAAGATCAATGATCAACTTGTGTGTCTATGGGGTGCCCCCTCCCCCGTATATAAAGGAGTGGAGGAGGGGGATGGCCGGCCCTCTCTATGGTGCGCCCTAGGGAAGTCCTACTTCCTCCGGGAGTAGGATTCCCCCCTTCCAAGTAGGAGTAGGAGAGGAAGGAAGGTGGATAGAGGGAGGAAGGAAAGGGGGGCCGACCCCCCTCCCAATTAGGAATGGGCTTGGGGGCGCGCCTCCCTCTTTTCCCTTCCCTCTCCTCTATTCCACTAAGGCCCAATAAGGCCCATATACTCCCCGGGGGGTTTCGGTAACCTCCCAGTACTCCGAAAAAATGCCCGAACCACTCGGAACCATTCCGATGTCAAAATATAGGCTTCCAATATATCGATCTTTACGTCTCGACAATTCCGAGACTCCTCGTCATGTCCGTGATCAAATCTGGGACTCATAACTACCTTCGGTACATCAAAACACATAAACTCATAATATCGATCGTCATCGAGCATTAAGCGTGCGGACCCTACGGGTTCGAGAACTATGTAGACATGACCGAGACATGTCTCTGGTCAATAACCAATAGAGGAACCTAGATGCTCATATTGGCTCCTACATATTCTACGAAGATCTTTATCGGTCAAACCGCATAACGGTATATTGTGTTCCTTTTGTCATCGGTATGTTACTTGCCCGAGATTCGATCGGCGGTATCTCAATACCTAGTTTAATCTCATTACCCGCAAGTCTCTTTACTCGTTACGTAATGCTGCATCCCATAACTAACTCATTAGCTACATTGCTTGCAAGGCTTATTGTGATGTACATTACCGAGAGGGCCCAGAGATACCTCTGCGACAATCGGAGTGACAAATCCTAATCTTGATTCATGCCAACTCAACAAACACCATCGGAGATACCTATAGAGCACCTCTATAATCACCCAGTTACGTTGTGGCGTTTGTTAGCACACAAAGTGTTCCTCTGGTATTTGGGAGTTGCATGATCTCATAGTTATAGGAACATGTATAGTTATACAGAAAGCAATAGCAACAAACTAAACGATCATCTGCTAAGCTAACAGATGGGTCAAGTCAATCACATCATTCTCTAATGATGTGATTCCGTTAATCAAATGACAACTCATGTCTATGGTTAGGAAACATAACCATCATTGATTCATCGAGCTAGTCAAGTAGAGGCAAACTAGTGACACTCTGTTTGTGTATGTATTCACACATGTACTAAGTTTCCGGTTAGTACAATTCTAGCATGAATAATAAACATTTATCATGATATAAGGAAATATAAATAACAACTTTATTATTGCCTCTAGGGCATATTTCCTTTAGTCTCCCACTTGCACTAGAGTCAATAATCTAGATTACATTGTAATGATTCTAACACCCATGGAGTCTTGGTGTTGATCATGTTTTGCTCGTGAGAGAGGCTTAGTCAACGGGTCTACAACATTCAGATCCATATGTATCTTGCAAATCTCTATGTATCCCTCCTTGACTTGATCACGGATGGAATTGAAGCGTCTCTTGATGTGCATGGTTCTCTTGTGAAATATGGATTCCTTTGCCAAGGCAATTTCTCATTTGCTGCTTCCGAAGCAGGTATGTATTCCGCTTCACACATAGATCCCACCACGACGCTCTGCTTGGAACTGCACCAACTGACAGCTCCACCATTTAATAAAAACACGTATCCGGTTTGTGACTTATAGCATCCGGATCAGTGTCAAAGCTTGCATCGACGTAATCGTTTACGACGAGCTCTTTGTCACTTCCATATACGAGAAACATATCCTTAGTCCTTTTTCAGGTATTTCAGGATGTTCTTGACCATTGTCCGGTGATCCACTCCTGGATTACTTTGGTACCTCCCTGCTAAACTTATAGCAAGGCACACATCAGGTCTGGTACACAGCATTGCATACATGATAGAGCCTAAGGCTAAAGCATAGGGAACACCTTTCATTTTCCCTCTATCTTCTGTAGTGGTCAGGCATTGAGTCTGACTCAACTTTATACCTTGTAATACAGGCAAGAACCCTTTCTTTGCCTGATCCATTTTGAACTTCTTCAAAACTTTATCAAGGTATGTGCTTTGTGAAAGTCCAATTAAGTGTATTGATCTATCTCTATAGATCATGATGCCCAATATATAAGCAGCTTCACCGAGGTCTTTCATTGAAAAATTCTTATTCAAGTATCCTTTTATGCTATTCAGAAATTCAGTATCACTTCTGATTAACAATATGTCCTCTACATATAATATCATAAATGCTACGGAGCTCCCACTCACTTTCTTGTAAATACAGGCATCTCCAAAAGTCTGCATAAAACCATATGCTTTTATCACATTATCAAAGCGTATATTCCAACTCCGAGAGGCTTGCACTAGGACATAAATGGACCGCCGGAGCTTGCACACATTGTTAGCACCTTTTGGATCGAAAAAACCTTCTGGTTCCATCATATACAACTCTTCTTTAAGATATGCATTAAGAAATGCAGTTTTGACATCCATTTGCCAAATTTCATAATCATAAAATGAGGCAATTGCTAACATGATTCGGACGGACTTAAGCATCGCTACGTGTGAGAAGGTATCATCTTAGTCAACTCCTTGAACTTGTCGAAAACCTTTCGCAACAAGTCGAGCTTTGTAGACAGTAACATTACCATCAGTGTCAGTCTTCTTCTTGAAGATCCATTTATTCTCTATAGCCTGCCGATCATCAGGCAAGCCAACCAAAGTCCATACTTTGTTCTCATACATGGATCCCATCTCAGATTTCATGTCTTCAAGCCATTTTGCGGAACCTGGGCTCATCATCGCTTCCTCATAGTTTGTAGGTTCGTCATGGTCAAGTAACATGACTTCTAGAACAGGATCACCATACCACTCTGGTACGGATCTTACTCTGCTTAACCTACGAGGTTCGGTAGTAACTTGATCAGAAGTTTCATGATCATCATCATTAGCTTCCTCACTTACTGGTGTAGGAATCACTGGAACTGATTTCAGTGATGAACTACTTTCCAATAAGGTAAAAGGTACATTTACCTCGTCAAGTTCTACTTTCCTCCCACTCAC
Organism: Triticum urartu; assembly: GCF_056163025.1. Lineage (NCBI taxonomy): Eukaryota > Viridiplantae > Streptophyta > Magnoliopsida > Poales > Poaceae > Triticum > Triticum urartu. Next base: position 422,197,061 of record NC_141873.1, on the reverse strand, counting down.
TTCTTTCGAGAGAAACTCCTTCTCTAGAAAGGATCCATTCTTAGCAATGAATATCTTGCCTTCGGATCTGTGATAGAAGGTGTACCCAACAGTCTCCTTTGGGTATCTTATGAAGACACATTTCTCCGATTTGGGTTCGAGCTTATCAGGTTGAAGGTTTTTCACATAAGCATCACAGCCCCAAACTTTAAGAAACGACAACTTGGGTTTCTAGCCAAACCACAGTTCATAAGTTGTTGTCTCAACGGATGAATGCATCTGTCTCTAAAGCGTAACCCCAAAACGATAGCGGTAAATTAGTGAGAGACATCATAGATCGCACCATATCTAGTAAAGTACGATTACGACGTTCCGACACACCATTACGATGTGGTGTTCCAGGTGGCGTGAGTTGCGAAACTATTCCGCATTGTTTAAAATGAAGTCCAAACTCATAACTCAAATATTCGCCTCCATGATCAGATCGTAGAAACTTGATTTTCTTGTTAAGATGATTTTCCACTTCACTCTGAAATTCTTTGAACTTTTCAAATATTTTAGACTTATGTTTCATTAAGTAGATATACCCATATCTGCTCAAATAATCTATGAAGGTGAGAAAATAACGATATCCACCGCGAGCTTCAATGTTCATTGGATCACACACATCAGTATGTATGATTTCCAATAACTCTGTTCCTCGCTCCATTGTTTCGGAGAATGGAGTTTTAGTCATCTTGCCCATGAGGCATGGTTCACAAGTACTAAGTGATTTATAATCAATTGATTCCAAAAGTCCATCAGAATGGAGTTTCTTCATGCGCTTTACACCAATATGACCTAAACGGCAGTGCCACAAATAAGTTGCACTATCATTATCAACTCTACATCTTTTGGCTTCAATACTATGAACATGTGTATCACTACTATCAAGATTTAGTAAAAATAGAGCACTCATCAGGGGTGCATGACCATAAAAGATATTACTCATATAAATAGAACAACCATTATTCTCTGATTTAAATGAATAACCGTCTCGCATCAAACAAGATCCAGATATAATGTTCATGCTCAATGCTGGCACCAAATAACAATTATTTAGGTCAATACTAATCCCGAAGGTAGATGTAGAGGTAGCGTGCCGACGACGATCACATCGACTTTGGAACTATTTCCCACGTACATCGTCACCTCTTCCTTAGCCAATCTTCGCTTAATCCGTAGCCCCTATTTCAAGTTGAAAATGTTAGCAACTGAACCAGTATCAAATACCCAGACACTACTGTGAGCATTAGTAAGGTTCACACCAATAACATGTATATCAAATATACCTTTCACTTTGCCATCTGATAACCCACAAGTATAGGGGATCAATTGTAGCCTCTTTTGATAATTAAGAGTGTCGAACCGAACGAGAAGCTAAAGGTAGAACAAATATTCCCTCAAGTTCTATCGACCACCGATACAACTGTACGCACGATTGACGTTCGCTTTACCTAGAACAAGTATGAAACTATAAGTACTTTGTAGGTGTTGCTGGATAGGTTTGCAAGATAATAACGAGCGCATAAATAAAAAGTAGGGGCTGTTTAGATGAAGACACAACTAATTTAGGTTTAGTAGATAGCTTGTTGTCACACAAGAAAGTTATGTGTCCCTATGCAATCGATAACTAGACCGGTAATCATTATTGCAATTTTATTTGAGGGAGAGGCATAAGCTAACATACTTTCTCTTCTTGGATCATATGCACTTACGATTGGAACTCTAGCAAGAATCCACAACTACTAAAGATCATTAAGGTAAAACCCAACCATAGCATTATAAGGCATCAAGTCCTCTTTACTCCCATACGCAAACAACCTACTTACTCGGGTCTGTGCTTCTGTCACTCACGCCACTCACCATAAGCAAATCATCAATATATTGCACACCCTACAGCGGGGATCCCTCACGCTTGCACGACAGAGAGAGAACTATAGGATAGCACCAATAATAAAACATGCAACTCAAACCAATCACGATCATCAATTAAGCCATAGGACAAAACAGATCTACTCCAACATCATATGATAGCCATACATCATTGGGAAACAATATATAGCATTGGGCACCATGTTAAAGTAGAGATTACAGCGGGTTAAAGGGGGGTTACACTGCTGCATAGAGGGGGAGGAGTTGGTGATGATGGCGGTGAAGTTGTTGGTGTAGATTGCGGTGATGATGATGACCCCGGCGGTGTTCCGGTGCCACTGGGAGAGAGAGGGAGAGAGCCCCCCTTCTTCTTCTTCTTCCTTGACCTTCTCCCTTGATGGGACAAGGGTTTCCCCTCTGATCCATGGCCTCCATGGCATGGGAGGGGCGAGAGCCCCTCCGAGATTGGATCTGTCTGTCTGTCTCTCTTTGTTTCCGCGTTCCTAATTCTGCCCTTTCACCGTTTCTTAAATTCCTGGAGATCCGTAACTCCGATAGGGCTGCATTTTGGACACGATCTCTATCCGGATATTAGTTTTCCTGTGGCGAAATAAAGGCACCAACCACCTTATGGGGTGACCACGAGGGCCCGGGGCGCGCCCCCTACCTCATGCCCCCCTTGGGCATCGTCTTGCATTGATTCTTCTTCCCAAAAATCACATATGTTCCAAAAAATCTCCGTCAGTTTTTATCCCGTTAGGACTCCGTTTGATATGGATTTTCTGTGAAACAAAAAACATGCAACAAACAGGAACTGGCACTGGGCACTGGATCAATATGTTAGTCCCAAAAATAGTATAAAAAGTTTCCAAAAGTATATGAAAGTTGTATAATATTGGCATGGAACAATCAAAAATTATAGATACGACAAAAACGTATCAGCATCCCCAAGCTTAATTCCTGCTCGTCCTCGAGTAGGTAAATGGTAAAAAAATGATAATTTTTGATGTGGAATGCTACCTAGCATAATCTTGATCATGTAATCTAATAATTGCATGAATATTAAGACACGAGTGATTCAAAGCAATAGTCTATCATTTGACATTAGGACAATAATACTTCGAGCATACTAATAAAGCAATCATGTCCTCTCAAAATAACATAGCCAAAGAAAGCTCTGTAACGCCCCAGATATAACTTTCCCAATTTGTACTCCAACTCTTGCCATTTCCGGCGTTAAGTTATATTTATTTCCTCGGGTTCGGGTTTTTGTCTCCGTGTGTTGTTGTCGTTGTCATGCATCTCATATCATGTCATCATGTGCATTGCATTTGCATACGTGTTCGTCTCATGCATTCGAGCATTTTCCTCGTTGTCCGTTTTGCATTCCGGCGCTTCGTTCTCCTCCGGTGGCCATTTCTAGCTTTCTTTCGTGTGTGGGGATTAAACATTTCCGGATTGGACCGAGACTTGCCAAGCGGCCTTGGTTTACTACCGGTAGACCGCCTGTCAAGTTTCGTACCATTTGGACTTCGTTTGATACTCCAACGGTTAACCGAGGGACCGAAAAGGCCTCGTGTGTGTTGCAACCCAACACTCCTCCAATTTGGCCCCAAACCCACCAAACTCTGCTCCATCATCTAGAGCGTTCGATCATGATTGCGTGGCCAAAAACCGCACCTCATTTGGACTCTCCTAGCTCCCCCTATGCCTATATATACACCCCCCATTCCAAATTCGCGGATCCTCTTCCCCCAAACCCTAAAAAAAATCCTCTTCCCGCCGCACCGGACGTGTCTGGACGAGCCGGACAACGTCCGGATCTCTCCCGCCGCCGCCCGTAGCCAGTGGCTCGCAGCCACGTGGTCGCCGCCGTCCGCCTCCCGCCGCGGCCCGCTCGGCCCGGGGAGAGCCCCCGAGGGCCCGAGCCGCCTGCGCCGCCTCCTACCGCGAGCCGCCCCGTCTTCATCGAGCCCGGCCGCCCCGCCGCCGTGCGCCATCTCCGGTGGCCGGCGCCGCCGCACCGCACCACCGCGGCCGTCCCTCCCCGCCACCGGCCGCCGCCGCCTCGTTCCCCGAGCTCCGGCCACCGCCTCCACTTCTCCGGCCGGATCCCACCCTGACCTCGCCGGACGCCTCCACTTCTCCGGCGGTGAACAGGAAATCCGGCGACCTCGATTTCCGCGCCGTCCAGATCTGGATCTGAGGATCCCCCGGTTGACTTTTGTCCCCCGAACCCTAATTTTTATGCATACTTTGACCTGTGATATCTCCGCATCCATAGCTCCGATTTGGACATATAGTGTATCAAAATGTTCGTCCCGATGAGTACATCATTTCATTCCATTGCATCATTTTCATTTGAGTGCATCTTGATGCCCGAAATGCTGTTAGAAGGAGGCTTCGTGAGTTAATTGTCAGATCTGCTAGTTCATCTTAGACTTTTGTCATTTTTGCCATGATTATTGTGTGCATGATATGCCCATGAGTCCTATAGATGTTTTGTTAATAATTTTGTTATCTTTCCAGAGGTGCAACCCATGCATTTTTGTGATGTGTGTGGTGACTTGTGCAAGCTTGCAAAGTGAGGCACCCGGTAAATCTGTTTTCAGGGACTTAGTAGTTTTCTCGAAGTCTGGGATTGTTTATCTCATGATGCCATATGTTCTTGTTTTTTCCTAGTGATCCGTGCCTTTTTTGAGGATGATCAGTAAGGGAGTTTTGTTAATCTTGTTATGCTCTATCCATCCATGTCTTCGTTTGCAATTATGGAGCAACCTAGCTTGAGTCAATCGAGCTCTACTTTTGCTTCGTTGTGAATCTGGGCAGATCGTCAACTTGTTTGCGATTTTGCCGATGTTATTGTAATTGATCCGTGAATGCTATGCTATTGTTCTTGCCATTTATAGCTTGTGTTTTGTTCCTTCTTTATGGGTGTATGCTTGTCTTGCCATGACTTGCACCGTAGTGAGTGCATCGAGGTCGTAAACATGCCTTCGTGAGTTATGTTTCAGCATGTCCCCGTTTTCACTGTCTGAAAACTGATTAGGTTTTTGCTATGTTCGTGTGCTTGTTAGTATATTTTGTGATCCCTTTTGGCTCAAGGTCACTAAGGGACTCTTGTTAATATTGTTGAGTAGCTCCATGCCATGTCTTTCTTTGACATGTTCAGATCCTGTAGCATGTTGTTTTGTTGCTTCGAAGAGGGCTATATGATCTGAAATTCCAGACAAGTGTTAATTTCACTAAGTCTGAGATCTGTTTTACCATTTGCGTTTTTGCCATGCTTGTTTGAACCTCCTAATGGATGATTTGGCCATAGATCAGTGCTAGACTTTTGTTAAGCATCTTGTGTGCATACCTGCCATGTATTTTGATGCCATTTTTGGGTGCTGTAGCATGTTCATCTCGTTGCATTTAGATGCCTACTTGCTGTAAATCGCAGACCGGTGTCATATTTGAATCGCTTGCCATTTCCAAACCGTAACTCCGATTCCGGCGTTCTTTATATCGTTTTCTAGCGATTTCATCTCATCTTTCCATTGACACCCTTGGAATTCCAAGTTGAGTCCAGGTTCATGAATTTCCTGTCATATCTTGCATTTTTGCATCCCACATAGCATATCATCATTTCATCATATTGCTTGGTCTTGCACGTGGTTGATTGTATCCTTGTTGCTTGTTTGTCTTGTTGGGTAGAGCCGGGAGACGAGTTCACTAACAAGGAGCCCGTTGAGTTTGCTCTTGAGGATCCAGTCAACTCTGACAACTGTGCAGGCAAGATGATCATACCCTCGAAATCACTACTATCTTTGCTATGCTAGTTTGCTCGCTCTTTTGCTATGCCATTGCTACGATGCCTACCACTTGCTTGCAAGCCTCCGAAATTGCCATGTCAAACCTCTAACCCACCATTGTCCTAGCAAACCGTTGATTGGCTATGTTACCGCTTTGCTCAGCCCCTCTTATAGCGTTGCTAGCTGCAGGTGAAGATTGGAGGCCGTTCCTTGTTGGAACATTTATTTACTTGTTGGGATATCATTATATTGCCATGTTATCTTAATGCATCTATATACTTGGTAAAGGGTGGAAGGCTCGGCCTCTCGCCTAGTGTTTTGTTCCACTCTTGCCGCCCTAGTTTCCGTCATATCGGTGTTATGTTCCCGGATTTTGCGTTCCTTACGCGGTTGGGTTATAATGAGAACCCCTTGATAGTTCGCCTTGATTAAAGCTTTTCCAGCAATGCCCAAGCTTGGTTTTACCATTCGCCACCTAGCCTATTTTTCCCTTGGGTTACCGGAGCCCAAGGGTCATCTTATTTTAACCCCCCCCGGGCCAGTGCTCCTCTGAGTGTTGGTCCGACCGAGTAGACTGCGGGGCCACCTCGGGGCAACTTGAGGGTTGGTTTTACTCGTAGGATGTCTCATCTGAGTGTGCCCTGGGAAAGAGATATGTGCAGCTGCTATCGGGATTGGTCGGCACATTCGGGCGGTGTTGCTGGATTAGTTTTGACCTGTCGAAATGTCTTGTTGTACCGGGATACCGAGTCTGATCGGAACGTCTCGGGTGGAGGTCTATTCCTTCGTTGACCGTGAGAGCTTGTCATGGGCTAAGTTGGGACTCCCCTGCAGGGATTGATCTTTCGAAAGCCGTGCCCACGGTTATGGGCAGATGGGAATTTGTTAATGTCCGGTTGTAGATAACTTGAACCTTAATTAATTAAAATGAATCAACTGAGTGTGTTACCGTGATGGCCTCTTGTCGGCGGACTCCGGGAAGTGGACACGGTGTTGGAGTAATGTTTGCGCAGGTTGTTCTCTAGCTTCTCGCTCGTGCTTTGCCTCCTCTTCTCGCTCTCTTTTGCGAATAAGTTATCCACCATACTTGCTAGTCGCTTGCTGCAGCTCCACTCATATTTTTATCTTGCCATACCTATAAGCTTGAATAGTCTTGATCGCGAGGGTGCGAGATTGCTGAGTCCCTGTGGCACACAGATTACTATTACACCAGATGCAGGGCCTGATGATTCCGCTCTAGGAGACGCATACGAGCTCAAGTGGGAGTTCGACGAAGACTCTCAACGATACTATGTTTCATTTCCCGATGATCAGTAGTGGTGCCCAGTTGGGGGTGAACGGGACCGTTGTCGCATGTTGGGTTCTCTTTTATTTTGGCGCCATAGTCGGGCCTTGAGTGTATGGATGATGTAATGTTATTTATGTACTTGATTGACGTGGCGAGTGTAAGCCAACTATGTTATCTCCCCTTTTATTGCTATATTACATGGGATGTTTGTGAAGATTGCCTAGCTTGCGACATATGCCTTCAATGCGATTATGTCTCTAAGTCGTGCCTCGACACGTCGGAGCTATAGTCGCATCGAGGGTGTAACAAGTTGGTAATCAGAGCCCTCCCCGACCTTAGGAGCCCCATTGCTTGATCGTTTTTAGCGGTCGAGTTGTGTCTAGAAAAAATGTTTTGAGTCTTTAGGAATTATATATCGGAGAGTTTAGGAATTCTTTTTACTTCCCAGTCTCCTTCATCGCTCTGGTAAGGCATCCTGACGTAGAGTTTTGACTCTTCTCTTCTCAAATTTCACTAATTTTTTTTAGGATCACGCAGGTATCTTGGAATCGTTCCGATGGTTTTATGATGAGAACATTGACTTGGTGCCTCCTGTCAGGGGTTTAGTGGAAGTGTCCCGGGGAGTTGAGCTCTGAGGTGTTGTCATCATAATTTTATCGTTGCAGTTCTGGAATACCTGAGTTTAGTACGCCGACATCGAAAATCTCTTTTATGCAGTTCGTTGGTGAGATAACCTCGACGCCACCCAGTACTGGGGCAGGAGTTCGGGAGTATCGCCATAACTTGTATAACGGATGCTTTTCGAAGGTTGAGGTAGATGGTTTCCGAAGTTTTCTTGGTTATGTGTTGAAGGATGGATACAGCTGGATGTAGGATTTGCTAGTTTGGGTGAGATATTATGCTTCCCCTGTATCCCCAACACCTGATTGCATAACCAGAAAGGTTCGGGAGTTTCATAGGTGGGAATTCTAGTAGCTCTAGTTCTTCTTCCACGGATATTGGTTTGAGATTGGGATTTCTTACCGATTATTCATTCTTGATCCGTACCTTGTTGATTTATTCCTCTACCTTAATTCTACGTGGCTTCTCAATTTATGGATATGTGACCATTTCAAGAGTAATGCATTCGTTCATTTTGTTCGGATGTGAACACTATATGTTGCAATTTTCATTTCGTTGGATTCAGCTTCAATATTTATCTATCAATGTGCTAATGGTGGTCACCCTCTTCAGGATGGCTCCTCCAATGCGCACGACTCCGAATCCTGATCCGCCACCACCTCCACCTCCTCCGGAGGCATGGCAAGCTGTGATGGCCGCAACCAATGCATACACACAGCTGATCATGCAAATTCTTCAAGAGCGCAATCAAGGCAGTCAAGGGAATCAAGGCAGCAATCAGAGTCACTTTGCTACACTCATCCAGTTCCTTGCTAACGGGCCAAAGACTTTCAGCAATTGTGTTGAGGCAACCGATGCTGACGGTTGGCTTGTGGATCTGTGTAAGCATTTCGAGTGCAGTAATGTCAGGCCTAAGGACTTTGTCAAATTCGCTTCTTTCCAACTCAAAGATCAAGCTACAGAATGGTTCCAGAAGTACAAGGACTCCAGAGGTGGACGTGTTATCACTTGGGATGATTTCCGTCGAGATTTCCGAGCTCATCATATTCCCCAGAGCGTGGTTGAAAGCAAGCGTGAGGAATTCTGCAATCTGAAGCAAGGCTCTTTGTCTGTCTATGACTACAACAAGTTGTTCCCGAAGCTCGCCCGCTTTGCCAAGCAGGACGTCCCTGATGAAAAGAGCATGATTTATCAGTTCAGGGGTGGTCTCAGAGAAGAAATTCAGCTCGCTCTTGTTCTCTTCGAGCCCTTGAGATACGGTGAGTTCTACAACATGGCACTGAAGCAAGAGGCTGCTCAGTTGAGGTGTGATGCTTCCAAGAAGGGAGTCAGAGATGCTACTCCTTCTTCCTCTACTCAAGTGGCCAAGCAGTAGAAGTATTGGCTTCCTCCTCCTCCGTTCCGTCAGCCGTATCAGCAGAAGAGCAAAGGTGGCAGTGGTTCTTCCCACCCACCCAACCATGGCTTTCAGAACAAGACTTCGTCTCAAGCTCCAAGATCGAGTGCTCCGTATCACCGTCCGCTTTCAGAGGTCACGTGCAACAAGTGCCAACAGAAGGGTCACTATGCCAACAAGTGTCTCAACTAGAGGCGTCTTCCTCCTCCTCCTGTCAGATCGACAAGTACAGCTGTGGTCAAGCATAACCCCAAGCATGCCAAGGTCAATTTGATGAATGCAGCTCAGGCAGAGGACTCGTCAGATGTGATAATGGGTAACCTTCCTGTTAACGATGTTCCTGCAAAAGTTCTTTTTGACACTGGTGCATCGCATTCCTTTTTGTCATGCCCTTTTGCATCGAAGCACAATGTTGATACCGAGATTATGCCCAAAGTCATTCAAGTTGTTTCTCCCAGCAAGCTTTTGACTTCTAGTTTGGTTGCTCCCGATATCTCTATCACATTGGGTGATTACAAGTTTCTCTCTTCTCCGGTGGTTCTTGGTAACTCGGATATTGATCTTATTCTCGGAATGGATTGGCTTTCTAAGCACAAGGCTCACCTTGATTGTGCAGCCAGGCAGATTCAATTAACTCATTCGTCTGAGGATGTAATTGTCTTTGCCGATCGGGATGATACTATCCGTCTGTTTTCTCTCAATGAGAAGGGTGAATTGGATGCCATCTCTCAAATTCCAGTCGTTTGCGAATATCAAGACGTCTTTCCAGAAGAGCTCCCAGGAATGCCTCCGCACCGGCTAGTTGAATTCGTTATTGATCTTGAGCCTGGCACGGAACCTGTGTGCAAACGTCCTTACAAGCTCGGACCTGAAGAGTTGAAGGAGCTGAGGAAGCAACTCAATATGCAAGAGAAAATGGGTCTCATCCGGCCTAGTTCTTCTCCGTGGGGTTGTGGTGTTGTTTTTTTGAAGAAGAAGGATGGAACGGACCGACTTTGTGTTGATTACCGTCCAGTGAACAAGAAGACCATCAAGAACAAATACCCACTTCCCAACATCAATGAGCTGTTCGAACAACTCAAAGGTGCTCAAGTATTCTCCAAGCTTGATCTCTGCATGGGTTATCACCAGATTCGCATTTGTGAAGAAGATATTCCCAAGACAGCATTCAGAACAAGCTTTGGTTCATATGAATACACTGTCATGTCTTTTGGCCTCGCCAACGCTCCTCCGACGTTCTCTCGCATGATGAACTTCATCTTCAATGCCTACACCAATGACTTCGTTTTGGTCTATCTCGACGACATTCTGGTTTTCTCGAAGAACAAGGAAGATCATGCCAAGCACTTGCGTTTGGTTCTTGATAAGCTTAGAGAACATCAGTTCTATGCCAAGTTCTCCAAGTGTGAATTTTGGCTTGATGAGGTTCTTTATCTTGGTCATATCATCTCTGCCAAGGGCATTTCCATGAATCCTGAGAAGGTGTCTGCAATTGTGAATTGGGAACCTCCTCAGAATGTGAAGCAACTCCGCAGTTTTCTTAGTCTCGCAAGCTATTGCCGAAGATTCGTTGAAAACTTTTCTAAGATCGTGAAGCCTCTCTCAAATCTTCTTCAGAAGCACGTCAAGTACGTTTGGTCTCCGGAGTGTGATATTGCTTTCGACACTTTGAAAGAGAAATTGATCACTGCTCCAGTTCTGACTCCACCTGATGAATCCAAGCCGTACGAGGTCTTTTGTGATGCCTCTCTCCAAGGTCTTGGCGCAGTATTGATGCAAGAGAAGAAAGTTGTTGCTTATACATCTCGCCAGTTGAAGCCTAATGAGAAGAACTACCCCACTCATGATCTCGAGTTGGCGGCAGTTGTGCATGCTCTTTTGACTTGGAGACATCTTCTATTGGGAAGAAAAGTGGACATTTTCACTGATCACAAGAGTCTCAAGTACATCTTCAGTCAGCCTAATCTCAACCTCAGACAAACTTGATGGGTCGAGATGATTCAAGAGTATAATCCGAGTATCGAGTACACTCCAGGCAAGGCTAATGTGATTGCTGACGCATTGAGCAGAAAGGCTTACTGCAACAGTCTGATTCTCAAGCCTTACCAACTCGAGCTTTGTGAAGCTTTCCGCAAACTTAATCTGCAAGTTGTTCCTCAAGGTTTCCTCGCCAACCTTCAAGTCTCTCCTACCTTAGAAGACCAGATTCGCGAAGCCCAGCTTCTCGATCTATGGTGAAGAAGGTGAAGATTGGGATTGCCAAGAGTCAGTCCAAGTATAAGTGCTACCGCCTTGATGACAAGGACAATCTCTTCGTCGAGGATCGTATTGTTGTACCCAAAGGTGACCTCCGTAAAGTGATCATGAACGAGGCTCACAATTCTCTCCTCTCCATCCACCCTGGGAGCACGAAGATATATCAGGACCTCAAGCAAGCTTATTGGTGAACTCGAATGAAGCGCGAGATCGCTCAATTCGTGAATGAATGTGATGTCTGCAGAAGAGTGAAGGCAGAACACCAAAGGCCAGCAGGTCTCCTCCAACCTCTTGCCATTCCAAAATGGAAGTTTGACCACATTGAGATGGACTTCATGACTGGGTTTCCAAAGTCCAAGCGTGGCAATGATACTATATTCGTTGTCATCGACAAACTCACCAAAGTGGCTCACTTTCGGCCTATCAAAGAGTCGATCTCTGCAGCTCAATTGGCGGAACTCTATACCTCTCATATTGCCTCTCTGCACGGTATTCCTCAAGTGATCTCTTCAGACCGTGGCAGCATCTTTACCTTGAAGTTTTGGGATTCTTTTCAGAAGGCCATGGGCACCAACATTCGCTTCAGCACAGCTTTCCATCCTCAAACAAGCCGTCAAGTCGAGCGCGTCAACCAGATTCTTGAATATATGCTCAGGGCTTGTGCGATCTCCTTCGGCATGAAGTGGGAGGATTGTCTTCCTTATGCTGAATTCTCCTACAACAACAGTTTTCAAGCAAGTTCGGGCAAGGCCCCTTTTGAAATTCTGTATGGCAGGAAGTGCCGTACCCCTCTCAACTGGTCTGAAACCGGTGAACGTCAGCTTTTGGGTAATGACTTAATCACAGAAGCAGAAGAAATGTGCAAAGTCATTCGTGATAACCTCAAAGCAGCCCAATCCCGCCAGAAGAGCTACTATGATAGTAAGCACCGTGATTTGGCTTTCGAGATCGGCGATCATGTTTACCTCCGTGTTTCTCCTATGAAAGGTACTCGTCGCTTCGGTATCAAAGGGAAGCTTGCCCCTAGATACGTGGGACCTTTCAAGATTGTCAGCAAGAGAGGCGACCTCGCCTATCAACTCGAGCTTCCTTCAAACTTTGCAAATGTTCATGACGTGTTCCATGTCTCTCAGCTTCGACAGTGCTTCAAGACTCCTGACCGCACCGTCAACTTCGAGGACATTGAGCTCCAAGAAGATCTCTCTTATCGTGAGCACCCAGTTGCTATTCTTGAAGAGACTGAACGCAAGACTCGCAACAAGTCAATCAAATTTCTCAAAGTCAAGCGGTCACACCATTCCGACCGTGAAGCTACCTGGGAACGCGAGGATCACCTCCGTTTTGAGTACCCGGCGTTCTTTCAGTCCTAGATCTCGGGACGAGATCCTTTCGTAGTGGTGGAGTGTTGTAACGCCCAGATATAACTTTCCCAATTTGTACTCCAACTCTTGCCATTTCCGGCGTTAAGTTATATTTATTTCCTCGGGTTCGGGTTTTTGTCTCCGTGTGTTGTTGTCGTTGTCATGGATCTCATATCATGTCATCATGTGCATTGCATTTGCATACGTGTTCGTCTCATGCATTCGAGCATTTTCCCCGTTGTCCGTTTTGCATTCCGGCGCTTCGTTCTCCTCCGGTGGCCATTTCTAGCTTTCTTTCGTGTGTGGGGATTAAACATTTCCGGATTGGACCAAGACTTGCCAAGCGGCCTTGGTTTACTACCGGTAGACCTCCTGGTAAGTTTCGTACCATTTGGACTTCGTTTGATACTCCAACGGTTAACCGAGGGACCGAAAAGGCCTCGTGTGTGTTGGAGCCCAACACCCCTCCAATTTGGCCCAAAACCCACCAAACTCTGCTCCATCATCTAGAGCGTTCAATCACGATTGCGTGGCCAAAAACCGCACCTCATTTGGACTCTCCTAGCTCCCCCTATGCCTATATATACACCCCCCATTCCAAATTCGCGGATCCTCTCCCCCCAAACCCTAAAAAAAATCCTCTTCCCGCCGCACCGGACGTGTCTGGACGAGTCGGACAACGTCCGGATCTCTCCCGCCGCCGCCCGCAGCCAGTGGCTCGCCGCCACGTGGCCGCCGTCGTCCGCCTCCCGCCGCGGCCCGCTCGGCCCGGGGAGAGCCCCCGAGGGCCCGAGCCGCCAGCGCCGCCTCCTACCGCGAGCCGCCGCCGTCTTCATCGAGCCCGGCCGCCCCGCCGCCGTGCGCCATCTCCAGTGGCCGGCGCCGCCGCACCGCACCACCGCGGCCGTCCCTCGCCGCCACCGGCCGCCGCCGCCACGGTCGCCCACCGCCGCCGCCGCCGCCTCGTTCCCCGAGCTCCGGCCACCGCCTCCACTTCTCCGGCGGGATCCCACCCCGACCTCGCCGGACGCCTCCACTTCTCCGGCGGTGAACAGGAAATCCGGCGACCTCGATTTCCGCGCCGTCCAGATCTGGATCTGAGGATCCCCCGGTTGACTTTTGTCCCCCGAACCCTAATTTTTATGCATACTTTGACCTGTGACATCTCCGCATCCGTAGCTCCGATTTGGACATATAGTGTATCAAAATGTTCGTCTCGATGAGTACATCATTTCATTCCATTGCATCATTTTCATTTGAGTGCATCTTGATGCTCGAAATGCTGTTACAAGGAGGCTTCGTGAGTTAATTGTCAGATCTGCTAGTTCATCTTAGACTTTTGTCATTTTTGCCATGATTATTGTGTGCATGATATGCCCATGAGTCCTATATATGTTTTGTTAATAATTTTGTTATCTTTCCAGAGGTGCAAACCATGCATTTTTGTGATGTGTGTGGTGACTTGTGCAAGCTTGCAAAGTGAGGCACCCGGTAAATCTGTTTTCAGGGACTTAGTAGTTTTCTCGAAGTCTGGGATTGTTTATCTCACGATGCCATATGTTCTTGTTGTTTCCTAGTGATCCGTGCCTCTTTTGAGGATGATCAGTAAGGGAGTTTTGTTAATCTTGTTATGCTCTATCCATCCATGTCTTCGTTTGCAATTATGGAGCAACCTAGCTTGAGTCAATCAAGCTCTACTTTTGCTTCGTTGTGAATCTGGGCAGATCATCAACTTGTTTGCGATTTTGCCGATGTAATTGTAATTGATCCGTGCATGCTATGCTATTGTTCTTGCCATTTCTAGCTTGTTTTTTGTTCCTTCTTTATGGGTGTATGCTTGTCTTGCCATGACTTGCACCGTAGTGAGTGCATCGAGCTCGTAAACATGCCTTCGTGAGTTATGTTTCAGCATGTCCCAGTTTTCACTAAGTCTGAAAACTGATTATGTTTTTGCTATGTTCGTGTGCTTGTTAGTATATTTTGTGATCCCTTTTGGCTCAAGGTCACTAAGGGACTTTTGTTAAGATTGTTGATTAGCTACATGCCATGTCTTTCTTTGACATGTTCAGATCCTGTAGCATGTTGTTTTGTTGCTCCGAAGAGGGCTATATGATCTGAAATTCCAGACAAGTGTTAATTTCACTAAGTCTGAGATCTGTTTTACCATTTGCGTTTTTGCCATGCTTGTTTGAACCTCCTAATGGATGATTTGGCCGTAGCTCAGTGCTAGACTTTTGTTAAGAATCTTGTGTGCATCCCTGCGATGTATTTTTATGCCATGTTTGGGTGCTGTAGCATGTTCATCTCGTTGCATTTAGATGCCTACTTGCTGTAAATCGCAGACCGGTGTCATATTTGAATCGCTTGCCATTGCCAAACCATAACTCCGATTCCGGCGTTCTTTATATAGTTTTCAAGCGATTTCATCTCATCTTTCCAGCGGCACCCTTGGACTTCCATGTTGAGGCCAGGTTCATGCATTTCCGGTCATATCTTGCATTTTTGCATCCCGCATAGCATATCATCATTTCATCATATTGCTTGGTCTTGCACGTGGTTGATTGTATCCTTGTTTCTTGTTTGTCTTGTTGGGTAGAGCCGGGAGACGAGTTCACTAACGAGGAGCCCGTTGAGTTTGCTCTTGAGGATCCAGTCAACTCTGACAACTGTGCAGGCAAGATGATCATACCCTCGAAATCACTACTATCTTTGCTATGCTAGTTTGCTCGCTCTTTTGCTATGCCATTGCTACGATGCCTACCACTTTCTTGCAAGCCTCCCAAATTGCCATGTCAAACCTCTAACCCACCATTGTCCTAGCAAACCATTGATTGGCTATGTTACCGCTTTGCTCAGCCCCTCTTATAGCGTTGCTAGCTGCAGGTGAAGATTGGAGGCCGTTCCTTGTTGGAACATTTATTTACTTATTGGGATATCATTATATTGCCATGTTATCTTAATGCATCTATATACTTGGTAAAGGGTGGAAGGCTC
Source organism: Triticum urartu (assembly GCF_056163025.1). NCBI lineage: Eukaryota > Viridiplantae > Streptophyta > Magnoliopsida > Poales > Poaceae > Triticum > Triticum urartu. The sequence continues at coordinate 422,181,455 of NC_141873.1, read as the reverse complement.
GGCCTCTCGCCTAGTGTTTTGTTCCACTCTTGCCGCCCTAGTTTCCGTCATATCGGTGTTATGTTCCCCGATTTTGCGTTCCTTACGCGGTTGGGTTATAATGAGAACCCCTTGATAGTTCGCCTTGGTTAAAGCTTTTCCAGCAATGCCCAACCTTGGTTTTACCATTCGCCACATAGCCTCTTTTTCCCTTGGGTTACCGGAGCCCAAGGGTCATCTTATTTTAACCCCCCCCCGGGCCAGTGCTCCTCTGAGTGTTGGTCCGACCGAGTAGACTGCGGGGCCACCTCGGGGCAACTTGAGGGTTGGTTTTACTCGTAGGATGTCTCATCTGAGTGTGCCCTGAGAAAGAGATATGTGCAGCTCTTATCGGGATTTGTCGGCACATTCGGGCGGTGTTGCTGGATTAGTTTTGACCTGTCGAAATGTATTGTTGTACCGGGATACCGAGTCTGATCGGAACGTCTCGGGTGGAGGTCTATTCCTTCGTTGACCGTGAGAGCTTGTCATGGGCTAAGTTGGGACTCCCCTGCAGGGATTGATCTTTGGAAAGCCGTGCCCGCGGTTATGGGCAGATGGGAATTTGTTAATGTCCAGTTGTAGATAACTTGAACCTTAATTAATTAAAATGAATCAACTGAGTGTGTTACCGTGATGGCCTCTTCTCAACGGAGTCCGGGAAGTGGACACGGTGTTGGAGTAATGTTTGCGTAGGTTGTTCTCTAGCTTCTCGCTCATGCTTTGCCTCCTCTTCTCTCTCTCTTTTGCGAATAAGTTAGCCACCATACTTGCTAGTCGCTTGCTGCAGCTCCACTCATATTTTTATCTTGCCATACCTATAAGCTTGAATAGTCTTGATCGCGAGGGTGCGAGATTGCTGAGTCCCTGTGGCTCACAGATTACTATTACACCAGATGCAGGGCCTGATGATTCCGCTCCAGGAGACGCATACGAGCTCAAGTGGGAGTTCGACGAAGACTCTCAACGAACTATGTTTCCTTTCCCGATGATCAGTAGTGGTGCCCAGTTGGGGGGTGAACGGGACCGTTGTCGCATGTTGGGTTCTCTTTTATTTTGGCGCCATAGTCGGGCCTTGAGTGTATGGATGATGTAATGTTATTTATGTACTTGATTGACGTGGCGAGTGTAAGCCAACTATGTTATCTCCCCTTTTATTGCTATATTACATGGGATGTTTGTGAAGATTGCCTAGCTTGCGACATATGCCTTCAATGCGATTATGTCTCTAAGTCGTGCCTCGACACGTCGGAGCTATAGTCGCATCAAGGGTGTAACAAGTTGGTAATCAGAGCCCTCCCCGACCTTAGGAGCCCCATTGCTTGATCGTTTTTAGCGGTCGAGTTGTGTCTAGAAAAAATGTTTTGAGTCTTTAGGAATTATATATCGGAGAGTTTAGGAATTCTTTTTACTTCCCAGTCTCCTTCATCGCTCTGGTAAGGCATCCTGACGTAGAGTTTTGACTCTTCTCTTCTCAAATTTCACTAATTTTTTTTAGGATCACGCGGGTATCTTGGAATCGTTCCGATGGTTTTATGATGAGAACATTGACTTGGTGCCTCCTGTCAGGGGTTTAGTGGAAGTGTCCCGGGGAGTTGAGCTCTGAGGTGTTGTCATCATAATTTTATCGTTGCAGTTCTGGAATACCTGAGTTTAGTACGCCGACATCGAAAATCTCTTTTATGCAGTTCGTTGGTGAGATAACCTCGACGCCACCCAGTACTGGGGCGGGAGTTCGGGAGTATCGCCATAACTTGTATAACGGATGCTTTTCGAAGGTTGAGGTAGATGGTTTCCGAAGTTTTCTTGGTTATGTGTTGAAGGATGGATACAGCTGGATGTCGGATTTGCTAGTTTGGGTGAGATATTATGCTTCCCCTGTATCCCCAACACCTGATTGCATAACTAGAAAGGTTCGGGAGTTTCATAGGTGGGAATTCTAGTAGCTCTAGTTCTTCTTCCACGGATATTGGTTTGAGATTGGGATTTCTTACCGATTATTCATTCTTGATCCGTACCTTGTTGATTTATTCCTCTACCTTAATTCTACGTGGCTTCTCAATTTATGGATATGTGACCATTTCAAGAGGAATGCATTCGTTCATTTTGTTTGGATGTGAAGACTATATGTTGCAATTTTCATTTCGTTGGATTCAGCTTCAATATTTATCTATCAATGTGCTAATGGTGGTCACCCTCTTCAGGATGGCTCCTCCAATGCGCACGACTCCGAATCCTGATCTGCCACCACCTCCACCTCCTCCGGAGGCATGGCAAGCTGTGATGGCCGCAACCAATGCAAACGCACAGCTGATCATGCAAATTCTTCAAGAGCGCAATCAAGGCAGTCAAGGGAATCAAGGCAGCAATCAGAGTCACTTTGCTACACTCAACCAGTTCCTTGCTAACGGGCCAAAGACTTTCAGCAATTGTGTTGAGGCAACCGATGCTGACGATTGGCTTGTGGATCTGTGTAAGAATTTCGAGTGCAGTAATGTCAGGCCTAAGGACTTTGTCAAATTCGCTTCTTTCCAACTCAAAGATCAAGCTACAGAATGGTTCCAGAAGTACAAGGACTCCAGAGGTGGACGTGTTATCACTTGGGATGATTTCCGTCGAGATTTCCGAGCTCATCATATTCCCCAGAGCGTGGTTGAAAGCAAGCGTGAGGAATTCCACAATCTGAAGCAAGGCTCTTTGTCTGTCTATGACTACAACAAGTTGTTCCCGAAGCTCGCCCACTTTGCCAAGCAGGACGTCCCTGATGAAAAGAGCATGATTTATCAGTTCAGGGGTGGTCTCAGAGAAGAAATTCAGCTCGCTCTTGTTCTCTTCGAGCCCTTGAGATACGATGAGTTCTACAACATGGCACTGAAGCAAGAGGCTGCTCAGTTGAGGTGTGATGCTTCCAAGAAGGGAGTCAGAGATGCTACTCCTTCTTCCTCTACTCAAGTGGCCAAGCAGTAGAAGTATTGGCTTCCTCCTCCTCCGTTCCGTCAGCCGTATCAGCAGAAGAGCAAAGGTGGCAGTGGTTCTTCCCACCCACCCAACCATGGCTTTCAGAACAAGACTTCGTCTCAAGCTCCAAGATCGAGTGCTCCGTATCACCGTCCGCTTTCAGAGGTCACGTGCAACAAGTGCCAACAGAAGGGTCACTATGCCAACAAGTGTCTCAACTAGAGGCGTCTTCCTCCTCCTCCTGTCAGATCGACAAGTACAGCTGTGGTCAAGCATAACCCCAAGCATGCCAAGGTCAATTTGATGAATGCAGCTCAGGCAGAGGACTCGTCAGATGTGATAATGGGTAACCTTCCTGTTAACGATGTTCCTGCAAAAGTTCTTTTTGACACTGGTGCATCGCATTCCTTTTTGTCATGCCCTTTTGCATCGAAGCACAATGTTGATACCGAGATTATGCCCAAAGTCATTCAAGTTGTTTCTCCCAGCAAGCTTTTGACTTCTAGTTTGGTTGCTCCCGATATCTCTATCACATTGGGTGATTACAAGTTTCTCTCTTCTCCGGTGGTTCTTGGTAACTCGGATATTGATCTTATTCTCGGAATGGATTGGCTTTCTAAGCACAAGGCTCACCTTGATTGTGCAGCCAGGCAGATTCAATTAACTCATTCGTCTGAGGATGTAATTGTCTTTGCCGATCGGGATGATACTATCCGTCTGTTTTCTCTCAATGAGAAGGGTGAATTGGATGCCATCTCTCAAATTCCAGTCGTTTGCGAATATCAAGACGTCTTTCCAGAAGAGCTCCCAGGAATGCCTCCGCACCGGCTAGTTGAATTCGTTATTGATCTTGAGCCTGGCACGGAACCTGTGTGCAAACGTCCTTACAAGCTCGGACCTGAAGAGTTGAAGGAGCTGAGGAAGCAACTCAATATGCAAGAGAAAATGGGTCTCATCCGGCCTAGTTCTTCTCCGTGGGGTTGTGGTGTTGTTTTTTTGAAGAAGAAGGATGGAACGGACCGACTTTGTGTTGATTACCGTCCAGTGAACAAGAAGACCATCAAGAACAAATACCCACTTCCCAACATCAATGAGCTGTTCGAACAACTCAAAGGTGCTCAAGTATTCTCCAAGCTTGATCTCTGCATGGGTTATCACCAGATTCGCATTCGTGAAGAAGATATTCCCAAGACAGCATTCAGAACAAGCTTTGGTTCATATGAATACACTGTCATGTCTTTTGGCCTCGCCAACGCTCCTCCGACGTTCTCTCGCATGATGAACTTCATCTTCAATGCCTACACCAATGACTTCGTTTTGGTCTATCTCGACGACATTCTGGTTTTCTCGAAGAACAAGGAAGATCATGCCAAGCACTTGTGTTTGGTTCTTGATAAGCTCAGAGAACATCAGTTCTATGCCAAGTTCTCCAAGTGTGAATTTTGGCTTGATGAGGTTCTTTATCTTGGTCATATCATCTCTGCCAAGGGCATTGCCATGAATCCTGAGAAGGTGTCTGCAATTGTGAATTGGGAACCTCCTCAGGATGTGAAGCAACTCCACAGTTTTCTTAGTCTCGCAAGCTATTGCCGAAGATTCGTTGAAAACTTTTCTAAGATCACGAAGCCTCTCTCAAATCTTCTTCAGAAGCACGTCAAGTACGTTTGGTCTTTGGAGTGTGATATTGCTTTCAACACTTTGAAAGAGAAATTGATCACTGCTCCAGTTCTGACTCCACCTGATGAATCCAAACCGTACGAGGTCTTTTGTGATGCCTCTCTCCAAGGTCTTGGCGCAGTATTGATGCAAGAGAAGAAAGTTGTTGCTTATACATCTCGCCAGTTGAAGCCTAATGAGAAGAACTACCCCACTCATGATCTCGAGTTGGCGGCAGTTGTGCATGCTCTTTTGACTTGGAGACATCTTCTATTGGGAAGAAAAGTGGACATTTTCACTGATCACAAGAGTCTCAAGTACATCTTCACTCAGCCTAATCTCAACCTCAGGCAAACTCGATGGGTCGAGATGATTCAAGAGTATAATCCGAGTATTGAGTACACTCCAGGCAAGGCTAATGTGATTGCTGAAGCATTGAGCAGAAAGGCTTACTGCAATAGTCTGATTCTCAAGCCTTACCAACTCGAGCTTTGTGAAGCTTTCCGCAAACTTAATCTGCAAGTTGTTCCTCAAGGTTTCCTCGCCAACCTTCAAGTCTCTCCTACCTTAGAAGACCAGATTCGCCAAGCCCAGGTTCTCGATGCTATGGTGAAGAAGGTGAAGATTGGGATTGCCAAGAGTCAGTCCAAGTACAAGTGCTACCGCCTTGATGACAAGGACAATCTCTTCGTCGAGGATCGTATTGTTGTACCCAAAGGTGACCTCCGTAAAGTGATCATGAACGAGGCTCACAATTCTCTCCTCTCCATCCACCCTGGGAGCACGAAGATATATCAGGACCTCAAAAAAGCTTATTGGTGAACTCGAATGAAGCGCGAGATCGCTCAATTCGTGAATGAATGTGATGTCTGCAGAAGAGTGAAGGCAGAACACCAAAGGCCAGCAGGTCTCCTCCAACCTCTTGCCATTCCAGAATGGAAGTTTGACCACATTGAGATGGACTTCGTGACTGGGTTTCCAAAGTCCAAGCGTGGCAATGATACTATATTCGTTGTCATCGACAAACTCACCAAAGTGGCTCACTTTCTGCCTATCAAAGAGTTGATCTCTGCAGCTCAATTGGCGGATCTCTATACCTCTCGTATTGCCTCTCTGCACGGTATTCCTCAAGTGATCTCTTCAGACCGTGGCAGCATCTTTACCTTGAAGTTTTGGGATTCTTTTCAGAAGGCCATGCGCACCAACATTCGCTTCAGCACAGCTTTCCATCCTCAAACAAGCCGTCAAGTCGAGCGTGTCAACCAGATTCTTGAAGATATGCTCAGGGCTTGTGTGATCTCCTTCGGCATGAAGTGGGAGGATTGTCTTCCTTATGCTGAATTCTCCTACAACAACAGTTTTCAAGCAAGTTCGGGCAAGGCCCCTTTTGAAATTCTGTATGGCAGGAAGTGCCGTACCCCTCTCAACTGGTCTGAAACCGGTGAACGTCAGCTTTTGGGTAATGACTTAATCACAGAAGCAGAAGAAATGTGCAAAGTCATTCGTGATAACCTCAAAGCAGCCCAATCCCGCCAGAAGAGCTACTATGATAGTAAGCATCGTGATTTGGCTTTCGAGATCGGAGATCATGTTTACCTCCGTGTCTCTCCTATGAAAGGTACTCGTCGCTTTGGTATCAAAGGGAAGCTTGCCCCTAGATACGTGGGACCTTTCAAGATTGTCAGCAAGAGAGGCGACCTCGCATATCAACTCGAGCTTCCTTCAAACTTTGCAAATGTTCATGACGTGTTCCATGTCTCTCAGCTTCGAAAGTGCTTCAAGACTCCTGACCACACCGTCAACTTCGAGGACATTGAGCTCCAAGAAGATCTCTCTTATCGTGAGCACCCAGTTGCTATTCTTGAAGAGACTGAACGCAAGACTCGCAACAAGTCAATCAAATTTCTCAAAGTCAAGCGGTCACACCATTCCGACCGTGAAGCAACCTGGGAATGCGAGGATCACCTCCGTTCTAAGTACCCGGCGTTCTTTCAGTCCTAGATCTCGGGACGAGATCCTTTCGTAGTGGTGGAGTGTTGTAACGCCCAGATATAACTTTCCCAATTTGTACTCCAACTCTTGCCATTTCTGGCATTAAGTTATATTTATTTCCTCGGGTTCGGGTTTTTGTCTCCGTGTGTTGTTGTCGTTGTCATGCATCTCATATCATGTCATCATGTGCATTGCATTTGCATACGTGTTCGTCTCATGCATTCGAGCATTTTCCCCGTTGTCCGTTTTGCATTCCGGCGCTTCGTTCTCCTCCGGTGGCCATTTCTAGCTTTCTTTCGTGTGTGGGGATTAAACATTTCCGGATTGGACCGAGACTTGCCAAGCGGCCTTGGTTTACTACCGGTAGACCTCCTGTCAAGTTTCGTACCATTTGGACTTCGTTTGATACTCCAACGGTTAACCGAGGGACCGAAAAGGCCTCGTGTGTGTTGGAGCCCAACACCCCTCCAATTTGGCCCAAAACCCACCAAACTCTGCTCCATCATCTAGAGCGTTCGATCACGATCGCGTGGCCAAAAACCGCACCTCATTTGGACTCTCCTAGCTCCCCCTATGCCTATATAAACACCCCCCATTCCAAATTCGCGGATCCTCTCCCCCCAAACCCTAAAAAAAATCCTCTTCTCGCCGCACCAGACGTGTCTGGACGAGCCGGACAACGTTCGGATCTCTCCCGCCGCCGCCCGCAGCCAGTGGCTCGCCGCCACGTGGCCGCCGCCGTCCGCCTCCCGCCGCGGCCCGCTCGGCCCGAGGAGAGCCCCCGAGGGCCCGAGCCGCCTGCGCCGCCTCCTACTGCGAGCCGCCGCCGTCTTCATCGAGCCCGGCCGCCCCGCCGCCGTGCGCCATCTCCGGTGGCTGGCGCCGCGGCACCGCACCACCGCGGCCGTCCCTCGCCGCCACCGGCCGCCGCTGCCCCGGTCGCCCACCGCCGCCGCCGCCGCCTCGTTCCCCGAGCTCCAGCCACTGCCTCCACTTCTCTGGCAGGATCCCACCCCGACCTCGCCGGACGCCTCCACTTCTCCGGCGGTGAACAGGAAATCCGGCGACCTCGATTTCCGCGCCGTCCAGATCTGGATCTGAGGATCCCCCGATTGACTTTTGTCCCCCGAACCCTATTTTTTATGCATACTTTGACCTGTGATATCTCCGCATCCGTAGCTCCGATTTGGACATATAGTGTATCAAAATGTTCGTCTCGATGAGTACATCATTTCATTCCATTGCATCATTTTCATTTGAGTGCATCTTGATGCCCGAAATGCTGTTACAAGGAGGCTTCGTGAGTTAATTGTCAGATCTGCTAGTTCATCTTAGACTTTTGTCATTTTTGCCATGATTATTGTGTGCATGATATGCCCATGAGTCCTATAGATGTTTTGTTAAGAATTTTGTTATATTTCCAGAGGTGCAACCCATGCATTTTTGTGATGTGTGTGGTGACTTGTGCAAGCTTGCAAAGTGAGGCACCCGGTAAATCTGTTTTCAGGGACTTAGTAGTTTTCTCGAAGTCTGGGATTGTTTATCTCACGATGCCATATGTTCTTGTTGTTTCCTAGTGATCCGTGCCTCTTTTGAGGATGATCAGTAAGGGAGTTTTGTTAATCTTGTTATGTTCTAACCATCCATGTCTTCTTTTGCAATTACGGAGCAACCTAGCTTGAGTCAATCGAGCTCTACTTTTGCTTCGTTGTGAATCTGGGCAGATCGTCAACTTGTTTGCGATTTTGCCGATGTTATTGTAATTGATTCGTGAATGCTATGCTATTGTTCTTGCCATTTCTAGCTTGTGTTTTGTTCCTTCTTTATGGGTGTATGCTTGTCTTGCCATGACTTGCACCGTAGTGAGTGCATCAAGCTCGTAAACATGCCTTCGTGAGTTATGTTTCAGCATGTCCCAGTTTTCACTAAGTCTGAAAACTGATTATGTTTTTGCTATGTTCGTGTGCTTGTTAGTATATTTTGTGATCCCTTTTGGCTCAACGTCACTAAGGGACTTTTATTAAGATTGTTGAGTATCTCCATGCCATGTCTTTCTTTGACATGTTCAGATCCTGTAGCATGTTGTTTTGTTGCTCCGAAGAGGGCTATATGATCTGAAATTCCAGACAAGTGTTAATTTCACTAAGTCTGAGATCTGTTTTACCATTTGCGTTTTTGCCATGCTTGTTTGAACCTCCTAATGGATGATTTGGCCGTAGCTCAGTGCTAGACTTTTGTTAAGCATCTTGTGTGCATCCCTGCCATGTATTTTGATGCCATGTTTGGGTGCTGTAGCATGTTCATCTCGTTGCATTTAGATGCCTACTTGCTGTAAATCGCAGACCGGTGTCATATTTGAATCGCTTGCCATTTCCAAACCGTAACTCCGATTCCGGCGTTCTTTATATCGTTTTCAAGCGATTTCATCTCATCTTTCCAGTGTCACCCTTGGAATTCCAACTTGAGGCCAGGTTCATGCATTTCCTGTCATATCTTGCATTTTTGCATCCCGCATAGCATATCATCATTTCATCATATTGCTTGGTCTTGCACGTGGTTGATTGTATCCTTGTTGCTTGTTTGTCTTGTTGGGTAGAGCCGGGAGACGAGTTCACTAACAAGGAACCCGTTGAGTTTGCTCTTGAGGATCCAGTCAACTCTGACAACTGTGCAGGCAAGATGATTATACCCTCGAAATCACTACTATCTTTGCTATGCTAGTTTGCTCGCTCTTTTGCTATGCCATTGCTAAGATGCCTACCACTTGCTTGCAAGCCTCCCAAATTGCCATGTCAAACCTCTAACCCACCATTGTTCTAGCAAACCGTTGATTGGCTATGTTACCGCTTTGCTCAGCCCCTCTTATAGCGTTGCTAGCTGCAGGTGAAGATTGGAGGTCGTTCCTTGTTGGAACATTTATTTACTTGTTGGGATATCATTATATTGCCATGTTATCTTAATGCATCTATATACTTGGTAAAGGGTGGAAGGCTCGGCCTCTCGCCTAGTGTTTTGTTCCACTCTTGCCGCCCTAGTTTCCGTCATATCGGTGTTATGTTCACGGATTTTGCGTTCCTTACGCGGTTGGGTTGAGAACCCCTTGATAGTTCGCCTTGATTAAAGCTTTTCCAGCAATGCCCAACCTTGGTTTTACCATTCGCCACCTAGCCTCTTTTTCCCTTGGGTTACCGGAGCCCAAGGGTCATCTTATTTTAACCCCCCCCGGGCCAGTGCTCCTCTGAGTGTTGGTCCGACCGAGTAGACTGCGGGGCCACCTCGGGGCAACTTGAGGGTTGGTTTTACTCGTAGGATGTCTCATTTGAGTGTGCCCTGAGAAAGAGATATGTGCAGCTGCTATCGGGATTTGTCGGCACATTCGGGCGGTGTTGCTGGATTAGTTTTGACCTGTCGAAATGTCTTGTTGTACCGGGATACCGAGTCTGATCGGAACGTCTCGGGTGGAGGTCTATTCCTTCGTTGACCGTGAGAGCTTGTCATGGGCTAAGTTGGGACTCCCCTGCAAGGATTGATCTTTCGAAAGCTGTGCCCGCGGTTATGGGCAGATGGGAATTTGTTAATGTCCGGTTGTAGATAACTTGAACCTTTATTAATTAAAATGAAACAACTGAGTGTGTTACCGTGATGGCCTCTTGTCGGCGGACTCCGGGAAGTGGACACGGTGTTGGAGTAATGTTTGCGCAGGTTGTTCTCTAGCTTCTCGCTCGTGCTTTGCCTCCTCTTCTCTCTCTCTTTTGCGAATAAGTTAGCCACCATACTTGCTAGTCGCTTGCTGCAGCTCCACTCATATTTTTATCTTGCCATACCTATAAGCTTGAATAGTCTTGATCGCGAGGGTGCGAGATTGCTGAGTCCCTGTGGCTCATAGATTACTATTACACCAGATGCAGGGCCTGATGATTCCGCTCCAGGAGACGCGTACGAGCTCAAGTGGGAGTTCGACGAAGACTCTCAACGATACTATGTTTCCTTTCCCGATGATCAGTAGTGGTGCCCAGTTGGGGGTGAACGGGACCGTTGTCGCATGTTGGGTTCTCTTTTATTTTGGCACCGTAGTCGGGCCTTGAGTGTATGGATGATGTAATGTTATTTATGTACTTGATTGACGTGGCGAGTGTAAGCCAACTATGTTATCTCCCCTTTTATTGCTATATTACATGGGATGTTTGTGAAGATTGCCTAGCTTGCGACATATGCCTTCAATGCGATTATGTCTCTAAGTCGTGCCTCGACACGTGGGAGCTATAGTTGCATCGAGGGTTTTACAAGCTCATCCCTACAAAATCATATAGTTTGGCCATGCTTCATTTTGGTCACACAAAATGCTCCCATCATGCACAACCCTGATGACAAGCTGAGCAATTGGTTCATACTTTTTAACGCGCTTCAGCCTTTTCGGCCCTCACGCAATACATGAGCGTGAGCCATGGACATAGCACTATAGGTGGAATAGAATATGATGGTGGAGTTTGTGTGGAGAAGACAAAAAAGGAGAAAGTCTCACATCAACGCGGCTAATCAAGGGGCTATGGAGATGCCCATCAATTGATGTCAATGTGAGGAGTAGGGATTGCCATGCAATGGATGCACTGGAGCTAGAAGTATATGAAATCTCAAACTGAAACAAAGTGGGTGTGCATCCAACTTGCTTGCTCATGAAGACCTCGAGCATTTGAGGAAGCCCATCATCGAAATATACAAGCCAAGTTCTATAATGAAAATTCCCACTAGTATATGGAAGTGATAACTCAATGAGACTCCATATATGAAGATCATGGTGCTACTTTGAAGCACAAGTGTGGTAAATGGATAGTAACATTGTCGCTTCTATCTTTTTCTATCATTTTTGGTTTTTTTCTCTTTTTCTCACTTTTTTGGTGGGCTTCTTTGGCCTCTTTTTTTATTTGGGCTTCTTTGGCCTCTTTTATTTTGATAACCTTACATGGGACAATGTTCTAATAATGATGATCATCACACTTTTATTTACTTACAACTCAATATTACAACTCGATACTAGAACAACGATATGACTCTATATGAATGCCTCCAACGGTGTACCGGGATGTGCAATGATCTAGCATAGCAATGACATCAAAAACGGACAAGCCATGGAAACATCATGCTAGCTATCTTACGATCATGCAAAGCAGTATGACAATAAATGCTCAAGTCATGTATATGATGATGATGGAAGTTGCATGGCAATATATCTCGGAATGGTTATGGAATGCCATGATAGGTAGTTATGGTGGCTGTTTTGAGGAAGATATAAGGAGGTTTATGTGTGATAGAGCGTATCGTATCACATGGTTTTGATGCACTGACGAAGTTTGCACCAACTCTCGAGGTGAGAAAGGGCAATGCATGGTACAGAAGAGGCTAGCAATGATGGAAGGGTGAGAGTGCGTATAATCCATGGACTCAACATTAGTCATAAAGAACTCATATACTTATTAAAAAAGATTATTAGCCCTCAAAGAAAAGTACTACTACACATGCCCCTAGGGGGAAAGATTGGTAGGAAAAGACCATCGCTCGTCCCCGACCGCCACTCATAAGGAAAGCAATCAAAGAACACCCCATGATTCAAATTTATCACACAACGTTTACCATACGTGCATGCTACGGGACTTGCAAACCTCAACACAAGTATTTCTCAATTTCACAACTACCCACTAGCACAACTCTAATATCACCACCTTTATATCGCAAAACTATTGCAAGGAACCAAACATATCATATTCAGTGATCTACAAGTTTTATGTAGGATTTTTATGACTAACCATGTGAATGACCAATTCCTGTCATCTCTCTAAATAGATATAAGTGAAGCAAGAGAGTTTAATTCTCTCTACAAAATATATGCCCACGCTCTAACAAATATAAGTGAAGCAAAAGAGCAGTCTATAAATGGCGGTTTTCTATGTGAATAGAAACAGGCAATCCAAACTTCAAATGATATAAGTGAAGCACATGAAGCATTCTATAAAGCCATGCTCAAAAGATATAAGTGAAGTGCAATGAGCATTATATAAATCAACCAAAGACTATCTCATACTAGCATGGTGCATAAAATAAAAGTAAAAACTAAATGCAACAGGCGCTCCAAGATTTGCACATATCGCATGCACGAAACGAATCCGAAAACATACCGATACTTGTTGAAGAAAGATGGGATGCCTTCCGGGGCATACCCAAGCTTAGACGCTTGAGTCTTCTTGAATATTTACTTGGGGTGACTTGGGCATCCCCAAGCTTGAGCTCTTGCCTCTCCTCCTTCTCCTCACATCGAGACCTCCTCGATCTTCGAACACTTCATCCACACAAAACTCAACAAAAAACTCGGTAAGATCTGGTAGTATAATAAAGCAAATCACTACTCTAATACTGTTGCAAACCAATTCATATTTTGTTTTTGCACTGTAGCTACTGTAATATAACTTTTCCATGGCTTAATCCACTGATAGAAATCGATAGTTTCATCAAAACAAGCAAACAGTGCATCAAAATCAGAATCTGTCTTAAACAGGACAGTCTGTAGTAATCTGAACATTCACCATACCTATGGCACTCCAACAATTCTGCCAAAATTAGGAAAAATAAAAAATAAATATAGAAAGACAATGCAAAAAGTTTCAGAACCGTTTGACATTCCAGTAAAAATGTAAAATCACGCACTACACCCAAAGTTTATGTTCTGCATCGCACAAACCAACAAGCAATGTAAACATCCTAAAGGCAAATCTTGGCACATTATTTTTATAATACAATGGAATTATACAAGGGGATAATTATTCTTGTTGAAAAGTTTCTGTAATCAAGATTCACAAAGTTTCCGTGAGCATGAACAAAGTTCACGGAGCTCCCCCACTTCAACAATGCTTGTCTCTCTCACTTTCAGTTTCCTTTTTGAAAAGTTTTGGGTTCCCCTCTTTATTTTGTTTTTAAACTATACAAAGTTCAAGTAACATCATATATTTCACATAAATTCCAAGCATAGCATTGCAAACGATGAATTTGATCCAGTAAAAGTTTCCCTTTTTGAGATAAGCGGTGTCGCACATAACAAGCATGTTCATCTAAAGATTTTCCCTCAACTAAGCTAGTTGGGGTTTCAGCACGAGCACACAGGGATCGAAGATGATCCAAGTAAAAAGCTTCAGTATTGTGATAGATTTTGAGTGGTTCTTCAACCATTGGTTTAGTAGGTACAACTAATTTTTTTGGTATATTGCATTTCCTACCCATAGCTAAAGATAGAAAACAACTAAGAATAGCAAATAAAAATTACTTAGTGATTAAGCAAACAAGCACCCACGAGAATATTCACCCCACGCTATTGCTCCCCGGCAACGGCGCCAGAAATAGGTCTTGATAACCCACAAGTATAGGGGATCAATTGTAGCCTCTTTCGATAAGTAAGAGTGTCGAACCCAACGTGAAGCTAAAGGTAGAACAAATATTCCCTCAAGTTCTATCGACCACCGATACAACTCTACGCACGCCTGACGTTCGCTTTACCTAGAACAAGTATGAAACTATAAGTACTTTATAGGTGTTGTTGGATAGGTTTGCAAGATAATAAAGAGCGTGTAAATAAAAGCTAGGGGTTGTTTAGATGAAGACACAACTAAGTTAGTTTTAGTAGAGAGCTTGTTGTCACACAAGAAAGTTATTTGTCCCTAGGCAATCGATAACTAGTCCGATAATCATTATTGCAATTTTATTTGAGGGAGAGGCATAAGCTAACATACTTTCTCTTCTTGGATCATATGCACTTATGATTGGAACTCTAGCAAGAATCCGCAACTACTAAAGATCATTAAGGTAAAACCCAACCATAGCATTATAAGGCATCAAGTCCTCTTTAGTCCCATACGCAAACAACCTACTTACTCGGGTCTGTGCTTCTGTCACTCACGCCACCCACCATAAGAAAATCATGAACATATTGAAAACCCTACAACGGGGGTCCCTCACCCTTGCGCGACATGGAGAGCACCATAGGACATCACCGATAATAAACACATGCAACTCAAACCAATCACGATCATCAATTAACCCATAGGACAAAACAGATCTACTCAAACATCATAGGATAGCCATACATCATTGGGAAATAATATATAGCGTTGGGCACCATGTTTAAGTAGAGAATACAGCGGGTAAAAGAGGGGTTACACCGCTGCATAGAGGGGGGAAGAGTTGGTGATGATGGCGGTGAAGTTGTTGGTGTAGATTGCGGTGAAGATGATGGCCCCGCCGCCGTTCCGGCGCCACCGGGAGAGAGGGGAAGAGAGCCCCCCTTCTTCTTCTTCTTCTTCTTCTTCTTTCTTGACATTCTCCATAGATGGGAGAAGGGTTTCCCCTCTGGTCCATGGCCTCCATGGCATGGGAGGGTCGAGAGCCCCTCCGAGATTGGATATGTCTCTCTGTCTCTCTGTGTGTTTGCGTTCCTGATTCTGCCCTTTTACCGTTTCTTAAATTCCCGGAGATCCATAACTCCGATTGGGCTGAATTTTGGACACGATCTCCATCCGGTTATTAGCTTTTTTGCGGCGAAAGAAGGACACCAACCTCCTTACGGGGTGTCCATGAGGGCCAAGGGCACGCCTGACCCCCTGGGGCGCGTCCCCCTGCCTCGTGGCCCCCTCGGGCATCGTCTCGCGTTGATTCTTCTTCCCAAAAATCACATATATTCTAAAAAAATCTCCGTCAATTTTTATCCCGTTTGGACTCCGTTTGATATGGATTTTCTGCGAAACAAAAAACATGCAACAAACAGGAACTGGCACTGGGCACTGGATCAATATGTTAGTCCCAAAAATAGTATAAAAAGTTGCCAAAAGTAAATGAAAGTTGTATAATATTATCATGGAACAATCAAAAATTATAGATACGACGGAGACGTATCACCATCCTTCTTCTCCGCCAAATACTTGGGGCAGTTCCGCTTTCAGTGACCAGTTCCTTTGCGGTAGAAATACTCAGTCTTAGGCTTAGGTCTAGACTTGGGTTTCTACACTTGAGCAACAACTGTCTTACTATTCTTCTTGTAGTTCCCCTTCTTCCCTTTACCCCTTTTCTTGAAACTGGTGGTCTTTTTGACCATCAACACTTGATGTTCCTTCTTGATTTCTACCTCCATCAAGAATGTCTTATCCATCCCTTGCATATTATAGTTCATCATGAAGCTCTTGTAGCTTGGTGGCAATGATTGAAGAACTCTGTCAATGACACTATCATCGGGAAGATTAACTCCTAGTTGAGTAAAGTGGTTGTGGTACCCAGACATTCTGAGTATATGTTCACTGACAGAACTATTCTCCTCCATCATGCAGCTGTAGAACTTATTGGAGACTTCATATCTCTCAATCCGGGCATTTGCTTGAAATATTAACTTTAACTCCTGGAACATCTCATATGCACCATGATGTTCAAAACGTCGTTGAAGTCCCGGTTCTAAGCCGTAAAGTATGGCACACCGAACTATTGAGTAGTCATCAGCTTCGCTCTGTCGGGTGTTCATAACATCTGGCGTTGCTCCTACAGCGGGTTTGTCACCTAGCGGTGCTTCCAGGACGTAATTCTTCTGTGTAGCAATGAGGATAATCCTCAAGTTACGGACCCAGTCCGTGTAGTTGCTACCATCATCTTTCAACTTAGCTTTCTCTAGGAACGCATTAAAATTCAACGGAACAACAGCACGGGCCATCTATCGACAACAAACATAGACATGCAAAATACTATCAGGTACTAAGTTCATGATAAAATAAAGTTCAATTAATCAAATTACTTAAGAACTCCCACTTAGATAGACATCTCTCTAATCATCTAAGTGATCACGTGATCCATATCAACTAAACCATGTCCGATCATCACGTGAGATGGAGTAGTTTTCAATGATGAACATCACTATGTTGATCATATCTACTATATGATTCATGCTCGATCTTTCGATCTCCAGTATTCCGAGGCCATATCTACATATTCTAGGCTCGTCATGTTTAACCCGAGTATTCTGCATGTGCAAAACTGGCTTGCACCCGTTGTATGTGAACGTAGAGCTTATCACACCCGATCATCACGTGGTGTCTCGGCACGACGAACTGTAGCAACGGTGCATACTCAGGGAGAACACTTATACTTGAAATTTAGTGAGAGATCATCTTATAATGCTACCACTGAACTAAGAAAAATAAGATGCATAAAGGGTAAACATCACATGCAATCAATATAAGTGATATGATATGGCCATCATCATCTTGTGCCTTTGATCTCCATCTCCAAATCACCGTCATGATCACCATCGTCACCTACTTGACACCTTGATCTCCATCGAAGCATCATTGTCGTCTCACCAACTATTGCCTCTACGACTGTCACTACCGCTAAGTGATAAAGTAAAGCAATTACATGACGATTGCATTTCATACATAAAGCGACAACCATATGGCCCCTGCCAGTTGCCGATAACTGTGTTACAAAACATGATCATCTCATACAATGAAATTTATCATCATGTCTTGACCATATCACATCACAACATACCCTGCAAAAACAAGTTAGACGTCCTCTACTTTGTTGTTGCAAGTTTTACGTGGCTACTACGGGCTTAGCAAGAACCGTTCTTACCTATGCATAAAAAAACCACAACGTGGTATAGTGATTTCTTTTTGATATTCAAAAAAAACCATGTTCATTGAATCCGATTCAACTAAAGCTGGAGAAACAGACACCCACTAGCCAACTGTGTGCGAAGCACGTCGGTAGAACCCGTCTCGCATAATCGTATGCGTAATGTAGGTCTGGGCCGCTTCATCCAACAATGCCGCTGAATCAAGAATCAACTAGTGACGGCAAGCAATATGCATATACCCACACCCACAACTCCTATGTGTTCTACTAGTGCATATCTTTCGCTGATAATAAAGCACGGGTTGAGTCTCTCGGGTTCACCGTCGTTTCTAATTTTACACAAAAGCCCCTCGGTTGGTGAAGAAAAAATGATTTGATATTTTTCGTCAATCCTCTGTGCACGTTTGGCTTCAGATCGAGCGGCGGCGCTCTCGATCCTGTCGGGGCATGATGCAGGACGACGGCCGCAGGGCTCCGAGAGGCGGGGAACGGCGGGGAAGCCGCTGACATTGGGGCGAGGCGGATCATGTCGGGGTCCAGCGCGGCGACGACGCCAGGGCTCCGGGAGACGGGGTACAGTGGTGAGGCCGCGGACATCGGAGCGAAGCAGATCATGTTGGGATCCAGTGCGGCGGCGTGCGGCGGCGATGCTCCATGGCCATGGTGGCTCGGTCTCCTAGGAAGAAGAGACGAGGGACAGCGCGGCTTCCTGCTGCTGGTCCGGCTGCGGCTCCGGTCGGCGGATCCTAGTTTGATGTTTGGATTCCTTTCCTTCCCTCTGCACAATGGGGGCTGCGTTCATGGAGACACGGTCGGTTCATCAGTTTCATCTCGGTTTCATTGTTTTCCCAAATGACCGATACGAGTTGGGGGTTTGGAGAGGTCGGTGTCATCTCTTTTTGGATTTTCCTATATGTGCGTCATTTTGTCAGTTTCATCTCTGTCGCCAGCCCAGGAGAGGGGTGAGCTGCTGATTGGGGGAGAGAGAGGTGGATGTGGAGGGGCGGGGCTAACTGGCACCACCTAGGTACAGGTCTCCACGCACTGATTTTCTGGAAAAAAAGTTGAGCTGGTTTGAATCTGTTAGTAGTCGGCACGGTTGAGGTCCATATTGGGTTTTGGTTTTTGTGGAGAGCAATGGGTTTCAGGAAATGAGTAGGGAGCTATTCTGTAGATGGTATGCTTGTATGTAGAGTAGCCAGCTCTGTGTGTTCTCATCGATTTAAGTCAAGTGCTATGCTAGAAGTGGTCATGTTTTTGTTCTTAACTGAATTTTAACAAAATCAGATGCTTGAGGTGGTCAGGTTTCCAGTCAGGTTTTCAAAAAGCATTTTAGTTTAATTGAGATCTAGCTTTTTCAGAAGACCACCACCGGTGAATGATTACAGAATTTTGCATGTCATTATACACTACTTTGTTTTTCTTTGATACCACTGTTTGCACTATAAAAATCTCCATTTCTTCTTAGGATTGCAAAATTTGCATGTGTACTTATAATTGCTTGTACTAAGTGATGCTACGTTTATGAGAGCATGTCATAATAAAATTTATGTTTGAGGTAAGAATTATATCTTCGCGTGATGTTCTCTGTCATCCCTCTCCATTGTGTTGCACAGATCCATATCTATTTTTCCGCCTATTCTTCATAAATTATATTTTAGACAATCAGGGAGGCCCTCCCCGGCTCCATTTATATAAATGAAACCACCTTCGCACACAACAATGTTCGTAAAACGTATCAGATTATCAATGAAATTAGGCAAGCTACCTCTAGCTCTGCAACTCTGTTCTCTTCCAAATTTCTGTAGCTATTTTGTTGCCCCTAATTATCTATACTGATTCATAGCTAAAGTGAGCAGTTAGTGTTTTACTAAGATGATAGTCCATCAATATTTCTTGTCATCCTTTAGTTACTTTTTAGACCCTCAGTATGTATCTTCATTCTTCAGTTGTCTATTTTTCTTTAAAATGTGATTTGACGATCAGCAGAGCAGGAAAATAGAAGCGACGTGACTAGGTACCATCGCTGAATCACATTTTATTGGAAGGCACAGGAAGCTATCGCTTAATCCTGTATTTATTAGAAGGCATCGGAAGCTATCACTGAATCGTGATTTTATTGGAAGGCAGAGGAAGCTTTCTACCATGGGAAGAACATGGTTGCTTAATCCCGTTTTTATTGGAAGGCATGCCAATGAAAGTACATACATACATGATTGATTATCTGTGGTAAGTATGATCCCCTAGATGTGTGTGTTGGAAATTTAGGCGCTAAATAATGACAGAAATGTCACATGAGCTTGTGGAGTGCATTGGCCAACCCATTGATATTGGTTTACAGTTATTTATGCTCAAATACCAACATGGCTTTCTCAGCCAATTGAACACATGCATATACAGGTCCTCTGAACTGAACCTCTTTTGGGGTATATGGTGGATGAGTTTTATGTTCTGACATCACCCAAAAATTACCTTTTGCAGCACCAGCCTTGTGATGCACTTACATTCTACACTATGAACTAAACTGCATGAGCTTCATCACAACTTATTTTAGTTGGTAAAAGAAACTCTTTTCTGGTAAATCCATGTTTCCTTCTACTTGCTCTACTTGTTGGCTATTAGATATATTTAGTGGTTTGCTGGCAGAGCACGATATATCAATCAAACTATGATGTTATAATTTAAATACTTTGAGATATCCTGGGTGATGGTATGTTTCTAGTAAATTATTGCAACATTATTAGAAAATATTAGCACTCTTAAGTGCAAGAAAAATCTCCTGATGCTAGCTTCTCTATCTTCTAGACTTCTAGATGATGAATTGGACATAAGATGCAGTCAAACTTAAAATGGTTTCAATGCAAATATAGCAATGTATAAGATGCACTTACTTCGTATGTAGCTTTCCAGTGTACTTGCAAACTAGGGATCAATTATGTTTGTTTTAAAATTGATAAAATTTCATCATTGCTCTATCTTTTTTCCCACCATTTGTGTTGTCTTGTAGCTTTCATAGATTTCTCGGTATAAACTACATGCAACTAGCAGTAAATTATTTCTTAAGATTATTCTATCAATGTTGTGTATACATTGTTGGCATAACTTGATGCCCAGTCTTGTGGCTGACTCGGGCAGAAAGACTGGTCCTAAATCCAAAATTCATTGGTGGACTTGCAGAAATCCGCTGCGACACAATCTTGTGGATGAAGTTATTTTTTGATCAAGTTATGATTTTTGACCGCAGTATAAATTATAGATAGCTAACCTGAGCTATTCATGGTTGGGTTTTCCATAGGTTTCTATCATATAAATGTCTGAATGTTTCGCCAGTACTAATCTTCCATCCTATGACATGTGCGGAGATGAAGTACACGCCGATGAAGGCATTAGGGTGGCTCCTTCACATCAATACTTCATGATCCATAAAGTGATAGTTCAACCAGTGGCAACACATGATGAGGGTAACCTTGTTTTTGACATTTTTCAGTCGGATATGAGTGATGTGTAGTGTAGTGGCATGCGGAGTAGGTTTTGTGATTTTTTTTAGCAAGTGCTGCTACACGGACGATAATTTTGTCCCCGATGCCTGCAAGATACTACATGGCAGCACCAACAACGTTTAGGAAATTGTTTTTTATTCAAAAGTTGAAGCTACTGCAGTTGGGAAGGAAATATCAGCTGCAGGTCATGCATATGGTGTCGTCCGTGAAGCAATTTCGTTTTTAGCCCGTTGCAACGCACGGGCATATGTACTAGTAACATCTACGCATAAACCTGGCTCGGATGCCACTGTTGGGGAACGCAATACTTTCAAAAATATTCCTACGCACACGCAAGATCATGGTGATGCATAGCAACGAGAGGGGATAGTATCGTCTATGTACCTCGTAGACCGTAAGCGGAAGCATTATGACAACGCGGTTGATGTAGTCGTACGTCTTCAGGATCGATCGATCTAGCACCGAAGGTACGGCACCTCCACGATCTGCACACGTTTGGCTCGGTGACGTCCCGCGAACTCAGGATCTAGTAGAGCTTCGAGGGAGAGTTTCGTCAGCACGATGGCGTGATGACGGTGAAGATGTTGCTACCGGAACAGGGCTTCACCTAAGCTCCACTACAATATAACCCAGGTGGATTATCGTGGAGGGGGCACCGCACACGTCTAAAAGATCAATGATCAACTTTTGTGTCTATGGGGTGCCCCCCTCCCCTATATATAAAGGAGTGGAGGAGGGGGAGGGCCGGCCCTCTCTATGGCGTGCCCTGGGGATGTAATTCCCCCCTTCCAAGTAGGAGTAGGAGTAGGAGTAGGAGTAGGAGAGGAAGGAAGGAGGAGAGAGGGAGGAAGGAAAGGGGGGCCGGCCTCCCTCCCAATTCGGATTGGGCTTGGGGGCGCGCCTCCCTCTTTTCCCTTCCCTCTCCTCTATTCCACTAATGCCCAATAAGGCCCATATACTCCCCGGGGAGTTCCGGTAACCTCCCGATACACCGGAAAAATGCCCGAACCACTCGGAACCATTCCGATGTCCAAATATAGGCTTCCAATAAATCGATCTTTACGTCTCGACCATTCCGAGACTCCTTGTCATGTCCGTGATCAAATCCGGGACTCCAAACTACCTTCGGTACATCAAAACACATAAACACATAATACCGATCGTCACCGAACGTTAAGCGTGCGGACCCTATGGGTTTGACAACTATGTAGACATGATCGAGACATGTCTCTGGTCACTAAACAATAGCGGAACCAGGATGCTCATATTGGCTCCTACATATTCTACGAAGATCTTTATCGGTCAAACCGCATAACGATATACTTTGTTCCTTTTGTCATCGGTATGTTACTTGCCCGAGATTTGATCGTCGGTATCTCAATACCTAGTTCAATCTCGTTACCGGCAAGTCTCTTTACTCATTACATAATGCTACATCCCGTAACTAACTCATTAGCTACATTTCTTGCAAGGCTTATTGTGATGTACATTACCGAGAGGGCCCAGAGATACCTCTCCGACAATCGGAGTGACAAATCCTAATATTGATTCATGCCAACTCAACAAACACCATCGGAGACACATGTAGAGCACCTTTATAACCACCCAGTTACGTTGTGACGTTTGGTAGCACACAAAGTGTTCCTCCGGTATTTAGGAGTTGCATGATCTCATAGTCGTAGGAACATGTATAGTTATGGAGAAAGCAATAACAACAAACTACATGATCAGCGTGCTAAGCTAACGGATGGGTCAAGTCAATCACATCATTCTCTAATGATGTGATCCCGTTAATCAAATGACAACTCATGTCTATGGTTAGGAAACATAACCATCATTGATTCAACGAGCTAGTCAAGTGGAGGAAAACTAGTGACACTCTGTTTGTCTATGTATTCACACATGTACTTAGTTTCCGATTAATACAATTCTATCATGAATAATGAACATTTATCATGATATAAGGAAATATAAATAACAACTTTATTATTGCCTCTAGGGCATATTTCCTTCAGTCTCCCACTTGCACTAGAGTCAATAATCTAGATTACATTGTAATGATTCTAACACCCTTGGAGTCTTGGTGCTGATCATGTTTTTCTCGTGAGAGAGGCTTAGTCAACGGGTCTGCAGCATTTAGATCCGTATGTATCTTGCAAATCTCTATGTATCCCTCCTTGACTTGATCGCGGAAGGAATTGAAGCGTCTCTTGATGTGCTTGGTTCTCTTGTGAAATCTGGATTCATTTGCCAAGGCAATTGCTCCAGTATTGTCACAAAAGATTTTCATTGGACCCGATGCACTAGGTATGACACCTAGATCGGATATGAACTCCTTCATCCAGACTCCTTCATTTGCTGCTTCCGAAGCAGCTATGTATTCCACTTCACACGTAGATCCCACCACGACGCTCTGCTTGGAACTGCACCAACTGACCGCTCCACCCATTTAATAAAAACATGTATCCGGTTTGTGACTTAGAGCATCCGGATCAGTGTCAAAGCTTGCATCGACGTAACCGTTTACGACGAGCTCTTTGTCACCTCCATATACGAGAAACATATCCTTAGTCCTTTTTCAGGTATTTCAGGATGTTCTTGACCGCTGTCCAGTGATCCTCTCCTGGATTACTTTGGTACCTCCCTGCTAAACTTATAGCAAGGCACACATCAGGTCTGGTACACAGCATTGCATACATGATAGAGCCTATGGCTGAAGCAGAGGGAACACCTTTCATTTTCTCTCCATCTTCTGCAGTGGTCAGGCATTGAGTCTGACTCAACTTCATACCTTGTAATACAGGCAAGAACCCTTTCTTTGTCTGATTCGTTTTGAACTTCTTCAAAACTTTATCAAGGTATGTGCTTTGTGAAAGTCCTATTAAGAATCTTGATCTATCTCTATAGATCTTGATGCCCAATATATAAGCAGCTTCACCGACATCTTTCATTAAAAATTCTTATTCAACATCGTTTTATGCTATTCAGAAATTCAGTATCATTTCCGATTAACAATATGTCATCTATATATAATATCAGAAATGCTATAGAGCTCCCACTCACTTTCTTGTAAATAATGGCATCTCCAAAAGTCTTTATAAAACCATATGCTTTGATCGCACTACCAAAGCGTATATTCCAACTCCGAGAGGCTTGCACCAGTCCATAAATAGATCGCTGGAGCTTGCACACTTTGTTAGCACCTTTTGGATCGAAAAAACCTTCTGCATTCATCATATACAACTCTTCTTTAAGATATCCATTAAGAAATGCAGTTTTGACATCCATTTGCCAATTTTCATAATCATAAAATGCGGCAATTGCTAACATGATTCGGACGGACTTAAGCATCGCTACGGGTGAGAAGGTCTCGTCGTAGTCAACTCCTTGAACTTGTCAGAAACCTTTCGCAACAAGTCGAGCTTTGTAGACAGTAACATTACCGTCAGCGTCAATCTTCTTCTTGAAGATCCACTTATTCTCTATGGCATGCCGATCATCGGGAAAGTTAATCAAAGTCCATACTTTGTTCTCATGCATGGATCCCAAATCTGGGCTCATCATTACTTCCTCATAGTTCGTAGGTTTGTCATGGTCAAGTAACATGACTTCCAGAATAGGATTACTGTACCACTCTGGTGCGGATCTTACTCTGGTTGACCTACGAGGTTCGGTAGTAACTTGATCAGAAGTTTCATGATCATCATCATTAGCTGCCTCACTTACTGGTGTAGGAATCACTGGAACTGATTTCAGTGATGATCAACTTTCCAATAAGGTAGAAGGTACATTTACCTCGTCAAGTTCTACTTTCCTCCCACTCACTTCTTTCGAGAGAAACTCCTTCTCTAGAAAGGATCCATTCTTAGCAACGAATATCTTGCCTTCGGATCTGTGATAGAAGGTGTATCCATAAGTCTCCTTTGGGTATCCTATGAAGACACATTTCTTCGATTTGGGTTCAAGCTTATCAGGTTGAAGCTTTTTCACATAAGCATCGCAGCCCCAAACTTTAAGAAACAACAACTTGGGTTTCTTGCCAAACCACAGTTCATAAGGTGTTGTCTCAACGGATTTAGATGGTTCCCTATTTAACATGAATGCAGCTGTCTCTAAAGCATAACCCCAAAATGATAGCGTTAAATTAGTGAGAGACATCATAGATCGCAGCATATCTAGTAAAGTACGATTACTATGTTCGGACACACCATTACGCTGTGGTGTTCCATGTGGCGTGAGTTGCGAAACTATTCTGCATTGTTACGATGATTTTCCACTTCACTCTGAAATTCTTTGAACTTTTCAAATGTTTCAGACTTATGTTTCATTAAGTAGATATACCCATATCTGCTCAAATCATCTGTGAAGGTGAGAAAATAACGATATCCGCCGCGAGCTTCAATGTTCATTGGACCACACACATCAGTATGTATGATTTCCAATAACTCTGTTGCTCGCTCCATTGTTCCGGAGAACAGAGTATTAGTCATCTTGCCCATGAGGCATGGTTCGCAAGTACCAAGTGATTCATAATCAAGTGATTCCAGATGTCCATCAGAATGGAGTTTCTTCATGCGCTTTACACCAATATGACCTAAACGGCAGTGCCACAGATAAGTTGCACTATCATTATCAACTCTGCATATTTTGGCTTCAATAATATGAACATGTGTATCACTACTATCAAGATTTAGTAAAAATAGACCACTGATCAGGGGTGCATGACCATAAAAGACATTACTCATATAAATAGAACAACCATTATTCTCTGATTTAAATAAATAACCGTCTCGCATCAAACAAGATCCAGATATAATGTTCATGCTCAACGCTGGCACCAAATAACAATTATTTAGGTCTAATACTAGTCCCGAAGGTAGATGTAGAGGTAGCATGCCGACGGTGATCACATCGACTTTGGAACCATTTCCCACGCGCATCGTCACCTCGTCCTTAGCCAATATTCGCTTAATTCGTAACCCCTGTTTCGAGTTGCAAATGTTAGCAACTGAACCAGTATCAAATACCCAGGCACTACTGCGAGCATTAGTAAGGTACACATCAATAACATGTATATCAAATGTACTTTCACTTTGCCATCTGATAAGCCACAAGTATAGGGGATCAATCAGAGCCTCTTTCAATAATAAGATTGTCGAACCCAATGAGGAGCTAAAGGTAGAACAAATATTCCCTCAATTTCTATTGACCACCAATACAACTCTACGCACGCTTGACGTTCACTTTACCTAGAACAAGTATGAAACTAGAAGTACTTTGTAGGTGTTGTTGGATAGGTTTGCAAGGTAATAAAGAGCATGGAAATAAAAAGTAGGGGCTGTTTAGATGAAGACACAACTAAGTTATTTTTAGTAGAGATCTTGTTTTCACACAAGAAAGTTATTTCTCCCTAGGCAATCGATAACTAGATCGGTAATCATTATTGCAATTTTATTTGAGGGAGAGGCATAAGCTAACATACTTTCTCTTCTTGGATCATATGCACTTATGATTGGAACTCTAGCAAGCATCTGCAACTACTAAAGATCATTAAGGTAAAACCCAACCATAGCATTATAAGGCATCAAGTCCTCTTTACTCCCATACGCGAACAACCTACTTACTCGGGTCTATGCTTCTGTCACTCACGCAACCCACAATAAGCAAATCATGAACATATTGCAAACCCTACAGCGGGGATCCCTCACGCTAGAGCGACATGGAGAGCGCCATAGGATAGCACCAATAATAAAGCGTACAACTCAAACCAATCACGATCATCAATTAACCCATAGGACAAAACGGATCTACTCAAACATCATAGGATAGCAATACATCATTGGGAATAATATATAACGTTGGGCACCATGTTTAAGTAGAAATTATAGCGGGTAAAAGGGGGGGTTAAACCGCTGCATAGAGGGGGGGGGGGAAGAGTTGGAGATGATGGCGGTGAAGTTGTTGGTGTAGATTGCGGTGATGATGATGGCCCCGGCGGCATTTCGGCGCCACCGGGAGAGAGGGGGAGAAAGCCCCCTTCTTCTTCTTCCTTGACCTTCTCCCTTGATGGGAGAAAGGTTTCCCCTCTGGTCCATTGCTTCCATGGCATGGGAGGGGCGAGAGCCCCTCCAAGATTGGATCTATCTCTCTGTCTCTCTCTATTTCTGCATTCCTAATTCTGCCCTTTCACCGTTTCTTAAATTCCCAGAGATCCGTAACCCTGATTGGGCTGAATTTTGGATACGATCTCTATCTGGATATTAGCTTTCTTGCGGAGAAAGAAGGGCACTAACTGCCTTATGGGGTGGCCCCGAGGGCCCAGGGCGCGCCTGACCCACTGGGCGTGCCCCCTCCCTCGTGGCCCCCTCGGGCATCGTCTCGCGTTGATTTTTCTTCCCAAAAATCACATATATTCCAAAAAAATCTCCATCAGTTTTTATCCCGTTTGGACTCCGTTTGATATGGATTTTCTGTGAAACAAAAAACATGCAACAAAGAGGAACTGGCACTGGGCACTGGATCAATATGTTAGTCCCAAAAATAGTATAAAAAGTTGCCAAAAGTATATGAAAGTTGTATAATATTGGCATGGAACAATAAAAAATTATAGGTACGACGGAGACGTATCAGCATCCCGAAGCTTAATTCCTGCTCGTCCTCGAGTAGGTAAATGATAAAAAAGATAATTTTTGATGTGGAATGCTACCTAGCATAATCTTGATCATGTAATCTAATCATGGCATGAATATTAGGACACGAGTGATTCAAAGCAATAGTCTATCATTTGACATTAAGACAATAATACTTCGAGCATACTAATAATGCAATCATGTCCTCTCAAAATAACATAGCCAAAGAAAGCTCGTCCCTACAAAATAATATAGTTTGGCCATGCTTCATTTTGGTCACACAAAATGCTGCCATCATGCACAACCCTGATGACAAGCCGAGTAATTGGTTCATACTTTTTAACGTGCTTCAGCCTTTTCAACCCTCACGCAATACATGAGCGTGAGCCATGGACATATCACTATAGGTGGAATACAATATGATGGTGGAGTTTGTGTGGAGAAGACAAAAAGGAGAAAGTCTCACATCAGCGTGGCTAATCAACGGGCTATGGAGATGCCCATCAATTGATCAATGTGAGGAGTAGGGATTGCCATGCAATGGATGCACTAGAGCTATAAGTATATGAAAGCTCAAACTGAAACAAAGTGGGTGTGCATCCAACTTGCTTGCCCATGAAGACCTCGGGCATTTGAGGAAGCCTATCATCGGAATATACAAGCCAAGTTCTATAATGAAAATTCCCACTAGTATATGAAAGTGATAACTCAATGAGACTCTCTATATGAAGCACATGGTGCTACTTTGAAGAACAAGTGTGGTAAAAGGATAGTAACATTGTCCCTTCTCTCTTTCTCTATCATTTTTTGTTTTTTCTCTTTTTCACTTTTTTGGTGGGCTTCTTTGGCCTCTTTTTTTATTTGGGCTTCTTTGGCCTCTTGTATTTTGATAACCTCACATGGGACAATGTTCTAATAATGATGATCATCACACTTCTATTTACTTACAACTCAATATTACAACTCGATACTAGAACAAAGATATGACTCTATATGAATGCCTCTGGCGGTGTACCGGGATGTGTAATGATCTAGCGTAGCAATGACATCAAAAACGGACAAGCCATGAAAACATCATGCTAGCTATCTTACGATCATGCAAAGCAATATGACAATAAATGCTCAAGTCATGTATATGATGATGATGGAAGTTGCATGGCAATATATCTCAGAATGGCTATGGAAATGCCATGATAGGTAGTTATGGTGGCTGTTTTGAGGAAGATATAAGGAGGTTTATGTGTGATAGAGCGTATCGTATCACGTGGTTCTGATGCACCGGCGAAGTTTGCACCAACTCTCGAGGTGAGAAAGGGCAATGCATGGTACAGAAGAGGCTAGCAATGATGGAAGGGTGAGAGTGCGTATAATCCATGGACTCAACATTAGTCATAAAGAACTCATATACTTATTGCAAAAGTTTATTAGCCCTCGAAGCAAAGTACTACTACGCATGCCCCTAGGGAGATAGATTGGTAGGAAAAGACCATCGCTCGTCCCCGACCACCACTCATAAGGAAAGCAATCAAAGAACATCCCATGCTTCAAATTTGTCACACAACGTTTACCGTACGTGCATGCTATGGGGCATGCAAACCTCAACACTAGTGTTTCTCAATTTCACAACTACTCACTAGCACGACTCTAATATCACCACCTTTATATCGCAAAACTATTGCAAGGAACCAAACATATCATATTCAGTCATACACAAGTTTTATGTAGGATTTTATGACTAAGCATGTGAATGACCAATTCCTGTCATCTCTCTAAATAGATATAAGTGAAGCAAGAGATTTTAATTCTTTCTACAAAAGATATGCCCACGGTCTAACAAATATAAGTGAAGCAAAAGAGCATTCTATAAATGGCGGTTTTCTATGTGAAGAGAAACATACAATCCAAACTTCAAATGATATAAGTGAAGCACATGAAGCATTCTATAAAGCCATTGAGGGAGTCCTAGATTAGGGGGTCTCCGGACAGCCGGACTATATCCTTCGGCCGGACTGTTGGAGTATGAAGATACAAGATTGAAGACTTCGTCCCGTGTCCGGATGGGACTCTACTTGGCGTGGAAGGCAAGCTAGGCAATACAGATATGTATATCTCCTCCTTTGTAACCAACCTTGTGTAAATATACCCCCTCCGGTGTCTATATAAACCGGAGGGTTTTAGTCCGTAGGACAGCAGACAATCATACCATAGGCTAGCTTCTAGGGTTTAGCCTCTTTGATCTCGTGGTAGATCAACTCTTGCAATACTCATATCATCAAGAACAATCAAGCAGGACATAGTGTACTACCTCCATCGAGAGGGCCCGAACCTGGGTAAACATGGTGTCCCCTGCCTCCTATTACCATCTGCTTTAGACGCACAGTTCGGGACCCCCTACCCGAGATCCGTCGGTTTTGACACTGACATTGGTGCTTTCATTGAGAGTTCCACTGTGTCGTCATCATAAGGAGGATGGCTCGCCTCGTTGTCAAGTACAACATCATCTCTGGGGCAGCCTTGGCTGTTGGCCAAACTCTCCGACTAGGCGGCTTCGTCTTGACCGCCCGCTCGGCCGCTGTGCCGACGATGACCTCTCGGGTCATCGAAAATAGCCTCCACATCGGCTCGAAATTTGCCGAGCAGATGGATCCAATGGAGCTCTCCTCTTTGAACGAGCTCTTGGATCGCATTGCCGCTCTGGGAGTCACTACGGACTACGATCCGATCGGGCTTAAACCCGACCAAAGGGAGATTAACTCTCCGCTAGTCACCCATCAGATAGCAGTGGTGGAGGAGCAATGCGGCGATTCTCCCTCTATCCTGAGGACGAACTATGTCCGAATTCCCGAGCTCTCCGAACAGGATACTCGCTCACTGGAGGACACCGCCCTAACCCTGAATCCAGAATCAGGCCGCATACCGAACCCATAGGGCAACATCTGGGAGACCGAACTTCCAAGATCGGAAACTCCCCTGTCCCGGGATCATAGATTGGGTCAAGGTATGGACTTAAATCCACCCAGCCACCCAGATACAAACGATCTTTCCCACATTAGACAAGCGCCCCAAGAGACAGTACATCACTATTGGGCCAGATTCCTCCTTGTAATGAACAAGGTCAAGGACTATCGCGAGGAAGATGCGATCTTGTTCTTTTCCAACAATTGCATGGACATGGGAGTCCTCAACGCCATAAGTCGTCGTGACGTAGCATACTTCGCTGACCTAGCGGCCATAGTACGGAAATACTGTGCGATGGAAAGTGCCTGGAAAACCCAAACGCAATTTTGGGATAATCCGGCTCTGACAAAACCCCCAGTCCGAACTAAAAGGGTGCACTCTCATAAGTCACCCGACTCAATTACAAAGAAGCAAAAGCCCACTACAAGGCGTGGAACCATATTGGAGGGATGGCTTAACGGGCCCTGCAAAATCCATAGTACACGGGATACCATATCAACACACAGCCTTAGAGCATGTTGGGTACTCCGGCAGGTGGCCAAAAGCGGTGACGATCTTCTCACCCAAAATACCTCAGAGCACCTTCCCACGGATAACAATACAGTATTAACGGTCTTCGAGACCTTCGCCTCAAATAATAGGCGCAAGCGAGCACTCCGCAGCCTTGCCAATGTCTGCCACGTGGCAGCAATAAATCCATGGAGTGACACGGCTATCACCTTCAGTGCCAGTGACGAACCTAAATTCCGAATAGCCCGAGCACCAGCCGCTTTGGTCCTTAGTCCAATTGTGGACGGCTTTCGGCTCACTAAGGTGCTCATGGACGGCGGCAGCGGATTAAACCTCATTTATGAGGAAACTCTCCAAAAAATGGAAATAGACAGCAACCGTATTGAGCAAAGCAGTAAGACATTCCGAGGAATCATCCCTAGTCGGGAGGTATGTTGCGCTGGGAAAATCACACTTGATGTGGTATTCAGCATTCCGGAGAATTACAGGTCCGAGGAAATTACATTCCAAGTGGCCCCGTTCAGTAGCGGATACCACACCCTTCTAGGGCGGGAGGCATTCATGATTTTTCAAGCCATACCCTATTACGGGTACATGAAGCTCAAAATGCCCGGACCCAAGGGAATTATCACTCTAGCTAGTGAACCGGATATAGCACTCCGCGCCGAGAACAAAACAGCCGCACTAGCCCTCGAGGCATTATCCGAAGCCCTTGTGGCAGAGGAGTTAACCATGCTGCGCTCCACGGTGGACAGGGACGACGTGATACTAGACAAAAGATCCAAGTCCACCTCCTTTAAACCAGCGGATGAAATAGTTAAATTCCAAGTCCATCCAACGGACCCTACAAAAATAGCATCCATTGGGGGATAGTTAGACCCCGCTGTAGACGCCGCACTACGGGAGTTTCTGCGTGAGAATTGGGATATATTCGCCTGGCATCCTTCAGACATGCCAGGAATCCCACACAGATTGGCCGAGCATAGCCTTAATATTCTAAAAGGATGCAAGCCGGTCAAGCAGACTCTTCGGCATTTCTCTAAACCTAAGCGACAAGCCATCGGAGAGGAGCTGGCCAAGCTACTGGAAGCTAGATTCATTAAAGAAATAAAACATCTGGATTGGCTAGCAAACCTGGTGATGGTACCAAAGAAGGACAAATCCTGGGGCCTATGTGTTGACTTCAAAGACCTTAATAAGGCTTGCCCAAAGGATCCCTTCCCACTCCCTCGCATCGATCCAATCATCAACGCTACCGCAGGACACGAATCATTGTGCTTCCTCGACACATACTCTGGTTACCACCAGATTAAGATGGCAGAGTCTGATCAAGCTGCAAAGGCATTCATCACACCATATGGCCCCTTCTATTTTAACACAATGCCCTTCGGGCTCAAAAACGCCGGCGCAACATATCAGCGCATGATCCAGACATGTCTGGAAAAGCAGATCAGTAAGACTGTGGAGGCATATGTAGACGATGTGGTCATTAAAACCAGACACGTCAACTCTTTAATAGACGACTTGAGGCTCACGTTCACCAATCTCCGAACATACGATATTAAGCTCAATCCGGAAAAATGTGTTTTCGGTGTTCCCGCCGGAAAGCTCCTGGGCTTCATCGTCTCCAGTAGAGGAATTGAAGCAAATCTGGCTAAAATCCGAGCTCTGACGCAGTTGGCTATCCCAACTAACCTCAAGCAAATCCAGAAATTGACTAGATGTGTGGCGGCTTTAAGCCGCTTTATCTCCCGATTAGTAGAAAAGGCACTTCCCCTTTATCGCCTTCTTTGGCGCACCAACCACTTTGAGTGGACGGACGCAACCATGGCCGGACTGGAAGAAATAAAAGCCATCCTGGCCACCAACCCAATCCTGGCCGCGCCAACTGTTGGCGAACCAATGCTATTATATATAGCGGCAACTTACCAAGTTGTAAGTGCAGTGCTCGTCGTCGAACGAGCGATGGGCGGACATAAATTACCACTTCAAAAGCCGGTATATTATGTATCCACCGTCCTCACTCCATGCAAATCATGGTACCTACATTGCCAAAAGATAGCATACACGGTATTTATGGCACCCCGGAAATTACGACACTACTTTCAAGAGTGTTCGATTACGGTGGCCTCCGAAGTACCACTCAATGACATAATAAACATATAAGCCACAACGAGCCATTAAGTCGCAAGTACTGGCCAATTTCGTAGCCGAATGGACAAAAGCCGAACTCCCTAAAGAGTAAGGAGCATACTCCAATTGGATCATGCACTTCGACGGCTCTAAAATGCTGGCTAGTCTGGGGGCTGGCATCGTCTTGACGTCCCCCACTGGAGATACGGTGCAATATGTGCTCCAAATACTATATACAGACTCCAATAACGCAGCCGAATAGGCCCTATTACACGGCCTCCGGATGGCAGTCTCCATGGGCATCCAACACCTAGAGGTGTGTCGGGATTCGAACCTCGCAATATCCCAAATAAATGGATACTTCGATGCCAAGGATCCGAAAATGGCGGCATATCGCAACACCGTCCTCAAAATGTCAGCTCGGTTCGAGGGGCTCGAATTCCACCATGTGGCTCGGGAAAACAACCAGGCGGCGGACATCCTAGCCCGTATCGGCGCTAAACGCGACCCTGTCCCACTGAACATCTTCCTAGAAAGACTGTTTAAACCCTTCGTGGTATGGGAAGGGGACACCGGCAAAAATAGTCTGGACCCGGCCACAACCCCAGATACCAAATACTCTGACACAATCGGAGGCTCTGCCACCGAAATAACACCTTCAGCCCATGATATAATGGCCGTCATCGCCCCGTAGACAGAACCATTCCTGGCCTACCTAACTAGATAGGAATTACCCGAGGACCAAATTGAGGCCCACTGCATAGTGCGGCGATCTAAAGCCTACAAGATCCATGAGGGAGAGCTTTATAATAAAAGCATAACTGGAGTCCTTCAAAGGTGCATCTCCGAAGAGGAAGGGCGGAAGCTTTTGGCACAAATCCATGCCGGACTCGGAGGCCACCATGCCGCAGCCCGGGCCCTTGTTAGTGATACGTCTCCAACGTGTCTATAATTTTTGATTGCTCCATGCTATATTATCTACTGTTTTGGGCAATATTGGGCTTTATTTTCCACTTTTATATTACTTTTGGGACTAACCTATTAACCGGAGGCCCAGCCCAGATTTGCTGTTTTTGCCTATTTCAGTGTTTCCAAGAAAAGGAATATCAAACGAAGTCGAAACGGAACGAAATCAACTGGAGAAGTTATTTTTGGAAGGAAAGCAACCCAGGGAACTTGGAGTGGACGTCAGGGAAGACACGGGCTGCCCACGAGGGTGGGGGCGCGCTCCCCTGCCTCGTGGGGCCCCCGTGGCTCCTCCGACGTACTCCCTGCACCCATATATATCGTCGTACCCTAAAACTTCCATAACGGAGATTAGATCGGGAGTTCCGCCGCCAGAAGCCTCCGTAGCCACCAAAAACCAGTCTAGACTCGTTCCGGCACCCTGCCAGAGGGGGCAATCCTTCTCCGATGGCCATCTTCATCATCCCGATGCTCTCCATGACGAGGAGGGAGTAGTTCTCCCTCGGGGCTGAGGGTATATACCAGTAGCTATGTGTTTGATCTCTCTCTCTCTCTCTCGCATTCTTGAGATGATACAATCTTGATGTATCGCGAGCTTTGCTATTATAGTTGGATCCTATGTTTCTCCTCCCCCTCTTCTCTCTTGTAATGAATTGAGTTTCCCCTTTGGAGTTATCTTATCGAATTGAGTCTTTAAAGATTTGAGAACACTTGATGTATGTCTTGGTGATCAACTTGCGGGTTTCGTGACATTGGGAACCTATGCATAGGGGTTAGCACACGTTCTCGTCGTGATTCTCTGGTAGAAACTTTGGGGCACTCTTTGAGGTCCTTTGTGTTGTTTGAATAGATGAATCTGAGATTGTGTGATGCATATCGTATAATCATGCCCACGGATACTTGAGGTGACAATGGAGTATCTAGGTGAAATTAGAGTTTTGGTTGATTTGTATCTTAAGGTGTTATTCTAGTATGAACTCTAGGGCTGTTTGTGACACTTATAGGAATAGCCCAACAGATTGATTAGAAAGAATAACTTTGAGGTGGTTTCGTACCCTACCATTATCTCTTCGTTCATTCTCCACTATTAGTGACTTTGGAGTGACTCTTTGTTGCATGTTGAGGGATAGTTATGTGATCCAATTATGTTAGTATTGTTGAGGGAACTTGCACTAGCGAAAGTATGAACCCTAGGCCTTATTTCCTATCATTGCAATACCGTTTATGCTCACTTTTATCATTCTTACCTTGCTCTTTTTATAATTTCAGATTACAAATACCTTTATCTACCATCCATATTGCACTTGTATCACCATCTCTTCGCCGAACTAGTGCACATATACAATTTACCATTGTATTGGGTGTGTTGGGGACACAAGAGACTCTTTGTTATTTGGTTGCAGGGTTGCTTGAGAGAGACCATCTTCATCCTACGCCTCCTACGGATTGATAAACCTTAGGTCATCCACTTGAGGGAAATTTGCTACTGTCCCACAAACCTCTGCACTTGGAGGCCAAACAATGTCTACAAGAAGAAGGTTGTGTAGTAGACATTAGTAAGCAAGGCCTTCCGTATAGGTTTTTATTGGCCGACGGCCCGGGCAGATGCACAGCATCTGGTACAACATTGTGTTGGTTGCGTGCTTTTTGCAAACCAAAGCCACATGCCACCTACCGCCCTCCAAACAATCCCCATTACTTGGGCCTTTGTGGTCTAGGGCTCGATATGGTCGGACCCCTCAAAGGGGGAGCCCATAAGAAAAAATACTTACTGGTCATGGTGGATAAATTCACCAAATGGATAGAAGCCAAACCTGTCAAAACTGCTGAATCCGGACTAGTGATAGACTTCATATCTGGGGTTGTACACCGTTATGGAGTCCCCCACAGCATCATCACTGACAATGGCACGAACTTTACAGTGCTAAGGCGGTGCTACCTTGCGACATAATTCATGACTCACCTCGAGTGCGCATGTACGAAGAAAGAGAGGCCGAGCTCGATCGGCAGGACAGTTTGGATGCCCTGGAGGAGGAGCGCGACGTGGCAAAAGCCCGTTCCACATTCTATCAGCAACAGGCTCGAAGGTATCAAGGCAGAGAAGTGCGGGCCAAAACCTATAATGTTGGCGAACTAGTTCGACGCCTGCCAGAGAAGAAAAAGAACAAGTTCTAGCCAAAATGGGAAGGTCCCTTCATTATCGACCAGGTTCTGACCGGTGGAGTGTACCGTCTGCGGGATGCATCGAATAATCGACTCGAGCCAAACCCATGGAGCGCAGCCAGACTCTGAAGATTCTACGCCTAGCGTCGTACTCTATGTCTGTCTCCTTACCTCCATGAATTTTTGGCACATCTGTTTTCTCTCTCTTTCTTTCTCTCTTTTCTCTTCAAGGCCCTAAAGAGCTACACTTGTGTCTTGGTTACACAATCTTGACGCGCTAACCGCGCTCAATATACCTGGGGGCTTCCTATACAGAAGCTTAATATAATTACCTTTCCGGGCTTTATGCCCCGCACATGTGTTATTCTTCCGCATGTACCTTTTTTCGCCATTATATGCATCGATATGACTTAAGTTTTGGCCAAGCTGGGTTGCCTGGCTCTTGTATTCATGCCCTACGTTCCCGTTAATTCGGCTAGGGAATAAGGGGAGCACCTCTGCGATTGTTACTGCCGGGTCAGCCAGATGTGTACCTCAGACTGGGTGAAGCCGAAAGCTAGCGTTCTTAAGGGAATATTCAGTCGGTGAATAAAAGATGACTTTAATTCCAATTACTACACGCCCCCAGACATTTTTTCCCTACCTCTCGCAGTTCGTACATGCACTTTAGGGCATGCGTACCCATGGAAAGGAACCCTTAACGGAACTATTCTCCCTGGAAGATGTTTCTTACTATCCATGTAATATAACATAGCTAGTTGGGTACTTGTCTGTTCAAGCACTTATGACCCCTATGCCTGGTTTCCATGCATACCCCGGTTTTTATATAACCGAGTGGGTATTCGGATACACTCCGGACTATCGGGTCCAGAGGTTGAAGCGAAAAGGTCTGCCATGACAAATGATTTACAATCTGGCTAGGGACATTAAATATGTCACTTAAAGTACACAGTCACTAAGACTGATTAAATTCTTCTTCTATACCATGCAACAGGCTGTCTAGCCTACAATCCTGTTGGGAATACTTTGCGGCTAATTCTACTTGATCATACACTAAACTGACAGGGATCTCTTTCCCTTCAGCCCCCAAAGGTCTGACCTCGGCCATGTGGTTTGGGTCAGCCTTGGTATATCATGTCTTCACCATAGCCCAGGCTTCCCTCGCACCTTGTCGGCAGGCTGATATCTTCCATAATCGGAAGCACCGCCGCACTCCCTTGAGCTTCTCTATAAGCTCCCCCATGCCTCCTAGCAGGGACGCGGATGGCCACAAGGCTTGAGCAATACTCTGCATCACCTGCCGAACTTATTCGTGCAGTTGTGAGAGCTCTGGTAGAAGATCACCCGAAGACCCGGGCATCTCCTCCGCGGGACGACCCGTCAGCATGCTTGCAGACATAACGCTATTAGCAAGCTTCTCCGCCGAACTCCTTTAAAAAGTTCATCAGAGCACTTACTAAAAATGTCGCGCTGAAGCCGTTTATTCTCCTTCATGGAGTCCGCAAGCTGGGCTCAGACATCCTTCAGTTCCACGCCCAGCCGGATATTGGCATCTTGGAGATCATTTTTCTCCTGCCTGACTCGCGTCAGCAAGCGCTCACCAGCATTTCGTTGTCGATCATCACATGCTGTATCTGCCTCCACGGCCTCCGGATTCACTACGGGGCCACCTGCAACATCTATTGTTAGGTGTGAATAGATGCCGCATACTACCTGGTACCGATATTCTTTGCCATAGACAAAAAGGTTACCAGGGGGACCCTTTTTGGACTCGTTCAATGTGACAACAGCGGCTTCCAGCTGGGCCTTGCACTCGTCCAGCTCTTGAGACAGTTGGGAATTCTTCTCCGCAAGAACCTGCACAAATAATGATCCTTAAATCAGTTGCGTCCACTGTTTCAAGTCTCAGGGGCTACTGATACATATAATCGTCAGATTTGATTACCCGTATATCCCTTAGATACTGGTCCGTGGCTCTGGCTAAACCATTTTGAGTAGCCCGGAGGTACGCATCTCCAGAATTGAAGGCATCAAATGCCTCTGGTGAGAAGCAAGCGTCACGGAGTACGGCCCGACGACGCCTATGATTCATGGCGCTCTCCACTTCTGAATTTGTAGCGGATAGTCTATCCGCATCCTCTGTAGGAGGAGCATCCGGCGTCCCCCCATGTTGGCTTCTGCCTTTATGTCTGGCCCTGGAGCCCGACTGGTGGAGGTGTGATCGGCAGCCTCTCCGGATATACTCCGGAGAGTGTTTTTTCTATTAAAGAAGCATGGACGTCATTGCATTTTGAGAAAGATGACAACCACGGAGCGATATTTTGTGTCATACCTCTGCGCCGGCGTCTCCGTCTTGACCGCCTTCCTTTTTGTCCTACCCGGCTTCCGTGCCTCTTGTTGGCAAGTTGCGGCGGGTTCGGCACGGCGTCCTGAATGCCTTCCTTATAAAACACCATATATGTACGGTAGGTGAAGTTTCTAAAAGGGGATCCTATTCTTGGAGTTGGGATTTTGGTTTTTCTTACGTGCGACGCAGGGAGCAGTCCGGGATAGTCGGCCGTTATGGCCACCATGGCGTCATCGCAGCTCAATTGATAGAATTGCATGTCTATCAGCTCCACGAATATGTCCGGATCCTCTTCGAGCCCGGGACCGAGGGCCCGGCCTGGGTCCTCTGGTTGTGGAGATGGGCTGTTGACCTCCCTTACAGCTTTTCACAGTTCCTACGACGAAGAATGCGGGAAGAATGTGAGTACAGAGGTATAACTCAGCTAGCTTGGAGGGTTGTACATGGAGAATCCATCCCGTGGGTTGATACAGATGAACTCCTCTTCCTCTCAGTTGAACAACTCAGACAGAATTTTTTGCCAAAGCAGCAGCGGAGTCCGGTCCCTTACGCCCACAACGGGTGCCATCATCTTCCCCGTTAAAACACCACAGGGGGTGCCATCGATATTGAAGTGGCTGCACTCCCCGCATTATGCATATTTACATAACCTCAATTATTGTCAATCCTGATTGAGCCGGCGCTTTAATCCGGTTCATCAGGTAAAGGACTTCTCCGTTGTCTTCCTCCTGGGGGCTCCATGGACGCCAGCTTCGGCATTTCTTCAGAGGAGCATTGTTGAACTCAGGAAGACCCCGCCGAATGGGGTCTGGAAGGGGGACGTCCTCCATATAAAACCACTCCGAAGGCCAGTCTTCAGACGTCTTCTTCGGAGTACCGGACAGGTATCCAGTTTCTGCGATGCACCATATTTCGGCTCCGCCCACTTGATAAAGTGACCCCTTCTGTGTGCGGGGCACAAGGCAAAATAACCTTTTCCACGGCTCGAAATGAGCCTCGTAGCCTAGAAATAGCTCGCAAGGCGCAACGTAGCCGGCGATGTGTAATATGGAAACAAGGGTGAAATTATGCAGTTGGAGGCCGTAAAACTCCAGGAGCCCGCGGAGGAACGGATGAATTGGAAATCCAAGTCCCCTTAGTAAGTAAGGAACAAGGCACACCCGCTCCCCCTTAGAGGGGCTGGGGAAGCTCTCCGCTTGCTCCCCGCCATTATAGGTGGCGAGCCCGGCTCGGACGGGGACCATATACGCTGGAGGGAGAAATCTCTGAGTCTGCAGCTCTACTAATCGACTGTGTGGGACAGAACACCTCTCCCAATCAGCGGGCTGAGGGCTACGGGGGCGGGAGGAAGAGCTGCGGTGGTCGGCCATGTTGGAGTGGATTTTTCCGAAGAGAGCTCCGATGGATTCTCACTGTGGGAGGATGGTATGGATTGGATCTAAGAATCCCCATCCCTTTAATAAGACAATCTATTTACCTGGCTAGGGGGCAAATGTAAAAATTCCTTGGCTCCTCGTATTCGTTCGACACATGGGAGATAGCCCTTATTGAGCATAGAAGCCAAGAAGTCCAACATTTATGGGCCGGACACTACTTAACAGACATTCAAGATTTGGAGAAGAACCCGCCTTGCAATGCCGAAGACAATACTGCATGCCGGACTCAATGTCATAGAATCCTGGTTCGGGGGCTACTAAGGGAGTCCTGGATTAGGGGGTCTCCAGATAGCCGGACTAAATCCTTTGGCCGGACTGTTGGACTATGAACATACAAGATTAAAGACTTCGTCTCGTGTCCGGATGGGACTCTACTTGGCGTGGAAGGCAAGCTAGGCAATACGGATATGTATATCTCCTCCTTTGTAACCGACCTTGTGTAACCCTAGCCCCCTCCGGTGTCTATATAAACCGGAGGGTTTTAGTCCGTAGGACAACAGACAATCATACCATAGGCTAGCTTCTAGGGTTCAGCCTCTTTGATCTCATGGTAGATCAACTCTTGTAATACTCATATCATCAAGAATAATCAAGCAGGATGTAGGGTATTACCTCCATCGAGAGGGCCTGAACCTGGGTAAACATCGTGTCCCCTGCCTCCTGTTACCATCCGCTTTAGATGCACAGTTC
Source organism: Triticum urartu (assembly GCF_056163025.1). NCBI lineage: Eukaryota > Viridiplantae > Streptophyta > Magnoliopsida > Poales > Poaceae > Triticum > Triticum urartu. The sequence goes on along the minus strand of NC_141873.1, from coordinate 422,140,843 downwards.
GGGACCCCTACCTAAGATCCGCCGGTTTTGACACCGACGAACATACTCAAAAGATATAAGTGAAGTGCAATGAGCATTCTATAAATCAGCCAGAGACTATCTCATACCAGCATGGTGCATAAAAGAAAAGTGAAAACTAAATGCAAAAGATGCTCCAAGATTTGCACATATCGCATGAACGAAACGAATAAAAAAACATACTGATACTAGTTGAAGAAAGATGGGATGCCTTCCGGGGCATCCCCAAGCTTAGACGCTTGAGTCTCCTTGAATATTGATACGTCTCCAACGTATCTATAATTTATGAAGTATTGATGCTATTATATTATCTGTTTTGGATGTTTATGGGCTTTACTAAACACTTTTATATTTTTTTGGAACTAACCTATTAACCGGAGGCCCAGCCCAAATTGCTGTTTTCTTGCCTATTTCGGTGTTTCGAAGAAAACATATATCAAACAGAGTCCAAACGGAATGAAACCTTTGGGAGAGTTAGTTTTGGAACGAAAGCAATCCAAGAGACTTGGAGTTGACGTCAGGGAAGCTTCGAGGAAGCCACGTGGCAGGGAGGCGTGCCCTACCCCCTGGGTGCGCCCCCCACCCTCGTGGGCCCCTCGCGGATCCCCTGACCGACTTCTTTCGCCTATATATGTCCATATACCCTAAAAACATCGGGGAACACAATAGATCGGGATTTCCGCCGCCAAAAGCCTCCGTAGCCACCGAAAACCAATCTAGACCCGTCATGGCACCCTGCCAGAGGGGGGAATCCCTCTCCAGTGGCCATCTTCATCATCCTGGCGCTCTCCATGATGAGGAGGGAGTAGTTCACCCTCCGGGCTGAGGGTATGCACCAGTAGCTATGTGTTTGATCTCTCTCTCTCTCTCTCTCTCGTGTTCTTGAGATGGTACGATCTTGATGTATCGTGATCTTTGCTATTATAGTTGGATCTTATGATGTTTCTCCCCCTCTACTCTCTTGTAATGGATTGAGTATCCCCTTTGAAGTGATCTTATCGGATTGAGTCTTTAAGGATTTGAGAACACTTGATGTATGTCTTGCATGTGCTTATCTGTGGTGACATTGGGATATTCACGTGATCCACTTGATGTATGTTTTGGTTATCAACTTGCGGGTTCCGTCTGTGAACTTATGCATAGGGGTTGGCACACGTTTTCATCTTGACTCTCCGGTAGAAACTTTGGGGCACTCTTTGAAGTACTTTGTGTTGGTTGAATAGATGAATCTGAGATTGTTTGATGCATATCATATAATGATACCCACAGGTACTTGAGGTGACATTGGAGTATCTAGGTGACATTAGGGCTTTGGTTCATATGTGTGTTAAGGTGTTATTCTAGTACGAACGCTTGAATAGATCGATCCGGAAGAATAAATTTGAGGTGGTTTCGTACCCTACAATAATCTCTTCGTTTGTTCTCCGCTATTAGTGACTTTGGAGTGACTCTTTATTGTATGTTGAGTGATAGTTATATGATCCAATTATGTTATTATTGTTGAGAGAACTTGCACTACTGAAAGTATGAACCCTAAGCCTTGTTTCCTAGCATTGCAATACCATTTACACTCACTTTTATTACTTGTTACCTTGTTGTTTTTATATTTTTAGATTACAAAAACCTTTATCTACCATCCATATTGCACTTGTATCACCATCTCTTCGCCGAACTAGTGCACATATACAATTTACCATTGTATTGGGTGTGTTGGGGACACAAGAGACTCTTTTATTATTTGGTTACAGGGTTGTTTGAGCGAGACTATCTTCATCCTATGCCTCCCAAGCATTGATAAACCTTAGGTCATCCACTTGAGGGAAATTTGCTACTGTCCTACAAACCTCTGCACTTGGAGGCCCAACAATGTCTACAAGAAGAAGGTTGTGTAGTAGACATCAAGCTCTTTTCTGGCGCCATTGCCGGGGAGGTGAGTGCTTGAAGGTATATCTTTAGATCTTGCAATCGAATCTTTTAGTTTCTTGTTTTATCACTAGTTTAGTTTATAAAATTACAAAAAAATGGAATTGAGGGTACCTCACATGCTTCATCTTTTTAATATCTTTCATGAAAATAAGGATTCCGATAATTGTGCCAAAGTGTTAGTAGAAGAATGCATTAGAATGTTTGGCACTAAATCTTTGAATGATGAGCATGATTGCCATGTTGTTAGTATGAATTCTTTGAATATCCATGATTCTAATGATATGCAAAGCCACAAGCTTGGGGATGCTATGTTTGATGAAGATGATATTTTTTGTCCCGCAAGTTTTGATGAGCAAATTTATTATGATGATAGCATGCCTCCTATTTATGATGATTATATTGATGAAAGTGGGTTTGGAAAAGTGTCAACTTTAGGAAGTAATGATCCCACTATTTTGGAGGATGTTGAATCTTATTGTGATAATTATGAAAGTGGATTTGGAGAGGTCATGACTTTATTTAGTGATGAATCCACTATTTCGGAAGAGGTTCCAACTGATTATGAGAACAAAGTTGCTATCTATGATGATTATTGTGATGACATGTATGCTATAAAGAACAATAATAACCATGAAACTTGTTATCTTGATTTTATTTTTCAATTGGATTGTGCCTCAAATGATAGTTATTTTGTTGAGTTTGCTCCCACTACTATTCATGACAAGAAATTTGCTTACGTGCAGAGTAATAAAAATTATATGCTTGTAGATCATGAAAAGAATGCTTTATGTGATGATTATATTATTGAATTCATTCATGATGCTACTGAAATTTATTATGAGGGGGAATATATGCTTGTAGGAATTGCAATAATATCAAGTTTTCTCTCTATGTGTTGAAAATCTTGAGGCTATGCTTGTTTTACCTTCCTATGCAAGTTGATTCTTGTTCCCATAAATTGTTTGTACACAAAATCCCTATGCATAGGAAGTGGGTTAGACTTAAATGTGCTAGTCATATTCTTCATGATGCTCTCTTTATGTTTCAATTCTTATCTTTTATGTGAGCATCATTGAAATCATCATGCCTAGCTAGGGGCGTTAAACGATAGCGCTTGTTGGGAGGCAACCCAATTTTATTTTTGTTCTTTGCTTTTTTTCTCCTGTTTAGTAATAAATAATTCATCTAGACTCTGTTTAGATGTGGTTTTATTATTTTAATTAGTGTTTGTGCCAAGTAGAACCTTTGGGAAGACTTGGGGAAAGTCTTTGCGATCTTGCTGTAAAAAATAGAAACTTTAGTGCTCACGAGATTTGCTGCCATTTTTTAATGGAGAGTGATATTTAGTTAATTATTTTTTAAGATGATTAATATATAAATTCCTCAGTCCAGTAATTTATATTAGAATTTTGGGGGTTCCATAAGTATTCAAAACGTACAGATTACTACAGACTATTCCGTTTTTGACAGATTATGTTTTTCGTGTGTTGTTTGCTTATTTTGATGAATCTATGGCTATTAATAGAGTTTATGAACCATATAAAAGTTGGAATAAAGTAGGTTTAACACCAATATAAATAAATAATGAGTTCATTACAGTACCTTGAAGTGGTGGTTTGTTTTCTTTTACTGACGGAGCTCATGAGTTTTCTGTTAAGTATTGTGTTGTGAAGTTTTCAAGTTTTGGGTAAAGATTTGATGGACTATGGAATAAGGGGTGGCAAGAGCCTAAGCTTGGGTATGCCAAAGGCACCCCAAGGTAATATTCAATGACAACCAAGAGACTAAGCTTGGGGATGCCCCGGAAGGCATCCCCCTCTTTCGTCTTCGTTCATCGGTAACTTTACTTGGAGCTATATTTTTACTCACCACATGATATGTGTTTTGCTTGGAGCGTCAATTTATTTTATTAGGATTTTCTTTCTGTTATTTAGAACCATGTTGTGCATCTTTTATTTCAATAAAAGTGGCATTGATGGCCTTTACTATGCCTATTTTACAAGTCTACATGTTGTTGTTTGAAAACAGAAAGTTTACCACTGTTGTAAAAATTCCCTAGAAAAGTAAGAATTTGATAAAATGTTGAAACCTTTTGAATAAGAAGCTCTGATAAATTTACTACAGTGGGAATTTTCTTTCATAATTTTGGGAGCTAGGGAAGTATGGATCTTGCTGCATTCTTCACAGACTGCCCTGTTTAGGAAGATTGCTGTTATGTTTGCATTGTTTGCATATGTTTGCTTGTTTAATGATTCTATTTGAGGATAGGACTATTAAATATGTGGAGGAATTTAGTATGCAATGTTGATTAATAATTTTAGTGATGTGCTACAGAAGAGTATGATAAGGTTTTTGCATTGGTTTATACTAACTTATCTCACGAGTCCTTGTTGAGTTTTGTGTGGATGAAGCTTTTAAGATTTAGGGAGACAATGATATGAGAGGAATTAAGGAGACAGAAAATCTCAAGCTTAGGGATGCCCAAGTCATCCCAAGATAATATTTCAAGAAGTCTCAAGCATCTAAGCTTGGGGATGCCCCGGTTGGCATCCCACCTTTCTTCTTTAACAACTATCGGTTAGTATCGGTTGACCCTAAGTTTTTGCTTCTTCACATGATGTTTTCTATTCTTAGATGTCATTTTATTTTGTTTTGATTGCTGTTTGAATAAAGTATCAAGATCTGAAATTATTAAATGGGAGAGTCTTCACATAGCTAAATAATTATTTAACTACTCATTGATCTTCACTTATATCTTTCGGAGTAGTTTGCTATTCATTCACGTGCTTCACATATATCCTATGAGTAAATGGTTGAATGAATTTAATATAATAAATCTGAAATTATATATGTTTCATATGCTTACCCATGGGGAGTAATGACTTCACATATAAGAAGTAGAGGTGGTAAATTTATTTAAGGTTATTAAACATTGTATTGGTCACTTGAACAATTCATGAAAGAATATTGAGGGAAGAGAGATTTCACATATAAATATACTATCTTGGACATCTTTTGTAATTGTGAGCACTCATTAAATTATGACATGTTAAAAGGTTGATGTTGGTCAAGAAAGACAACATAATGGGTTATGTTTTCTTATATCTGACATAAAGTATATTGTCATGGATCATTCAACATGCTGAGCTTGCCTTTCCCCCTCATGCTAGCCAAATTCTTTGCACCAAGTAGACATACTACTTGTGCTTCCAAACATCCCTTAAACCAGTATTGCCATGAGAGTCCACCATACCTACCTATGGATTGAGTAAGATCCTTCAAGTAAGTTGTCATCGGTGCATGCAATAAAAATTGCTCTCTAAATATGTATGATCTATTAGCATGGAGAAAATAAGCTTTATACGATCTTGTGATGAGGAAGCAATAAAAGCGACGGATTGCATAATAAAGGTCCCTATCACAAGTGGCAATATAAAGTGACGTTCTTTCACATTAAGATTTTGTCCATCCAACTATAAAAGCGCATGACAACCTCTGCTTCCCACTGCGAAGGGCCTATCTTTTATTCTTGTCTTATACCTTATGCAAGAGTCATGGTGATCTTCACCTTTCCTTTTTACATTTTATTCTTTGGCAAGCACGTTGTGTTGGAAAGATCCTGATATATATATAAATATCCAATTGGATATAAGGCATCATGAACTATTATTTTTGACATTACCCTTGAGGTAAAAGATTGGGAGGCGAATCTATAAGCCCCTATCTTTCCCTGTGTCTGATTAAAACTTTTAACCCATAAATGTCACGTGAGTGTTAGCAATTGTGAAGGATTAAATGATAGTTGAGTATGTGAAATTTGTTGAATCAGAGCTCTGACATAGACCCTTCCTGAAAATAAGATGAATTGTAATTGTTTGATGACTAATAACACGGTTTGTTAGTTTTTAAGAAAGTTTATGATCTATACTTTAACATGTGAATAGCTTGTTACTTGATCATGAGAAGTCCTATGAGTTGAGCTACTATTATGATATATAATGATGCTAGAAAAGGTGATTGAAATTACCATTGATCAAACTTGTGCACCTTCTAGAATTCACACTTCATAAATTATTTCTTTTTATCATTTACCTACTCAAGGACGAGCAGGAATTAAGCTTGGGGATGTTGATACGTCTCCAATGTATCTATAATTTATGAAGTATTCGTGCTATTATATTATCTGTTTTGGATGTTTATGGGCTTTACTAAACACTTTTATATTATTTTTGGGACTAACCTATTAACCAGAGGCCCAACCCAAATTGTTGTTTTCTTGCCTATTTCAGTGTTTTGAAGAAAATGAATATCAAACAGAGTCCAAATGGAATGAAATCTTCGGGAGAGTTAATTTTGGAATGGAAGCAATCCAGGAGACTTGGAGTAGATGTCAGGGAAGCTTCGAGGAAGCCACGAGGCAGGGAGGTGCACCCTACCACCCTGGGCGCGCCCCTGCCACTCGTGGCTCCCCTGACCGACTTCTTCACCTATATATGTCCATATACCCTAAAAACATCACGTAACACAATAGATCGGGAGTTCCGCCGCCAGAAGCCTTCGTAGCAACCGAAAACCAATCTAGAACCATTCTGGTACCCTGCCGGAGGGGGGAATCCCTCTCCGGTGGCCATCTTCATCATCCTGGCACTCTCCATGACGAGGAGGGAGTAGTTCACCCTCGGGGCTAAGGGTATGTACCAGTAGCTATGTGTTTGATCTCTCTCCCTCTCTCATGTTATTGAGATGGTACGATCTTGATGTATCACGAGTGTTGCTATTATAGTTGGATCTTATGATGTTTCTCCCCCTCTAATCTCTTGTAATGGATTGAGTTTTCCCTTTGAAGTAATCTGATTGGATTGAGTCTTTAAGGATTTGAGAACACTTGATGTATGTCTTGCATGTGCTTATCTGTGGTGACATTGGGATATTCACGTGATCCACTTGATATATGTTTTGGTGATCAACTTGCGGGTTCTGCCTGGGAACTTATGCATAGGGGTTGGCACACGTTTTCGTCTTGACTCTCCGGTAGAAACTTTGGGGCACTCTTTGAAGTACTTTGTGTTGGTTGAATAGATGAATCTGAGATTGTTTGATGCATATCATATAATGATACCCACGGATACTTGAGGTGACATTGGAGTATCTAGGTGACATTAGGGTTTTGGTTGATATGTGTCTTAAGGTGTTATTCTAGTACGAACTCTTGAATAGATTTATCCGAAAGAATAACTTTGAGGTGGTTTCGTACCCTACAATAATCTCTTTGTTTGTTCTCCGCTATTAGTGACTTTGGAGTGACTCTTCGTTGCATGTTGAAGGATAGTTATATGATCCAATTATGTTATTATTGTTGAGAGAAGTTGCACTAGTGAAAGTATGAACCCTAGGCCTTGTTTCCTAGAATTGCAATACCGTTTACGCTCACTTTTATTACTTGTTACCTTGCTGTTTTTATATTTTCAGATTACAAAAACCTTTATCTACCATCCATATTGCACTTGTATGACCATCTCTTCGCCGAACTAGTGGACCTATAAAATTTACCATTGTATTGGGTGTGTTGGGGACACAAGAGACTCTTTGTTATTTGGTTGCAGGGTTGTTTGAGAGAGACCATCTTCATCCCACGCCTCCCACGGATTGATAAACCTTAGGTCATCCACTTGAGGGAAATTTGCTACTGTCCTGCAAACCTCTGCACTTGGAGGCCCAACAACGTCTACAAGAATAAGGTTGTGTAGTAGACATCAAATATTTACTTGGGGTTCCTTGGGCATGCCGAAGCTTGAGCTCTTGCCTCTCCTCCTTATCCTCACATCGAGACCTCCTCGATCTTCGAACACTTCATCCACACAAAACTCAGCAGAAAACTCGGTAAGGTCTGTTAGTATAATAAAGCAAATCACTACTCTAATACTGTTGCAAAGAAATTCACATTTTGTTTTTTCACTGTAGCTACTGTAATATAACTTTTACATGGCTTAATCCACTGATAGAAATTGATAGTTTCATCAAAACAAAGAAACAATGTATCAAAAAACAGAATCTGTCTTAAACAGGACAATCAGTAGTAATCTGAACATTCACCATACCTTTTTTACTCAAAACATTCTGCCAAAATTTTGAAAAATAAAAAATTTGTATAGAAAGACAGTGCAAAAAGTTTCAGAACCGTTTGATGTTCTAGTAAAAAATGTAAAATCATGCACTATAGCCAAAGTTTCTGTTCTACACCGCACAAACCAACAAGCAATGTAAACATCCTAAAGGCAAATCTTGGCACATTATTTTTATAATACAATGGAATTGTACAAGGGGATAATTATTTTTGTTGAAAAGTTCCTATAATCAAGATTCACAAAGTTTCTGTGAGCATGAACAAAGTTCAAGGAGCTCCCCCACTTCAACAATGCTTGTCTCTCTCCCTTTCACTTTCCTTCTTGAAGAGTTTTGGGATCCCCTCTTTATTTTTTTCTTTTTAAACTATATAAAAGCACTCAACAGAAATAAATGACTCTCTAAAACTTCCGGGTTGTCTCCCTGGCAGCGCTTTCTTTAAAGCCATTAAGCTAGGCATATAGTGCTCAAGTCATGGATCCACCCGAATCCCAAGGTATATCAAAGCCAATTTGAATTAGCAATGATTTGGCATTTAGTAGTGAGCACAAAGCAACATATATCAAGCAATGACAAAGTCTAAATCTCTTCCTATGCATCGGCATGTCATAAAAAAAAATCATGCACACATAGTAAAGGCCAATGCATAGTATAAATAGTTTCTTGCAATTCTATCGTGTTGGAAACATAGAGAGGTGGAGATGTAGTTCCTCTCTCATAATAATTGCAAGTAGGAGCAGGAAGCACATGCATATTACATTCATCAAAATCATCATGTGCAATGGTAAAATGTAACCCATCAACATAATCCTTAATAAGAGCAAACTGCTCCTATATAATGTAGTTTGGAGAATTCAAAAAGATAATAGAACTATCATGTGTGGGTGCAATAGCAACAATTGTTGGGTTTCGTAGTAATTTCAAAAAAATTCCTACGCACACGCAAGATCATGTGATGCATAGCAACGAGGGGGGAGAGTGTTGTCTATGTACCCACTCAGACCGACTGCGGAAGCAATGACACAACGTAGAGGAAGTAGTTGTACGTCTTCACGATCCAACCGATCAAGCACCGAAACTACGGCACCTCCGAGTTCGAGCACATGTTCGGCTCGATGACGATCCCCGGACTCCAATCCAGCAAAGTGTCGGGGAAGAGTTCCGTCAGCACGACGGCGTGGTGACGATCTTGATGTACTACAGCAGCAGGGCTTCGCCTAAACTCCGCTACAGTATTATCGAGGACTATGGTGGCAGGGGGCACCGCACACGGCTAAGGAATAGATCACATGGATCAACTTGTGTCTTCTGGGGTGCCTCTACCTCAGTATATAAAGGACCAAAGGGGGGAGGCTGGCCAGCCACAAGGGGCGCGCCAGGAGAGTCCTACTCCCTCCGGGAGTAGGATTCCCCCCAATCCTAGTTGGAACAGGATTCGCAGAGGGGGAAAAGAGAGAGAGGGGGACGGCCCCCTCTCCTAGTCCTAATAGGACTAGGGGAAGGAGGAGGCGCGCAGCCCATGTAGGTCTGCCTCTTCTCTTTTCCACTAAGGCCCATCATGGCCCATTTAGCTCCCGGGGGGTTCCGGTAACCTTCCCGGTACTCCGGTAAAATCCCGATTTCACCCGGAACACTTCCGATATCCAAACATAGGCTTCCAATATATCAATATTTATGTCTCGACCATTTCGAGACTCCTCGTCATGTCTGTGATCACATCCGGGACTCCGAACAACCTTCGGTACGTCAAAATGCATAAACTCATAATATAACTGTCATCGTAACCTTAAGCGTGCGGACCCTACGGGTTCGAGAACAATGTAGACATGACCGAGACATGTCTCCGGTCAATAACCAATAGCGGGACCTGGATGCCCATATTGGCTCCTACATATTCTACGAAGATCTTTATCGGTCAGACCGCATAACAACATACGTTGTTCCCTTTGTCATCGGTATGTTACTTGCCCGAGATTCGATCGTCGGTATTCCAATACCTAGTTCAATCTCGTTACCGGCAAGTCTCTTTACTCATTCTGTAATGCATCATCCCGCAACTAACTCATTTAGTTGCAATGCTTGCAAGGCTTAAGTGATGTGCATTACCGAGAGGGCCCAGAGATACCTCTCCGACAATCGAAGTGACAAATCCTAATCTCGAAATACGCCAACCCAACATCTACCTTTGGAGACACCTGTAATGCTCCTTTATAATCACCCAGTTACGTTGTGACCTTTGGTAGCACCCAAAGTGTTCCTCCGGCAAACGGGAGTTGCATAATCTCATAGTCATAGGAACATGTATAAGTCATGAAGAAAGCAATAGCAACATACTAAACGATCGGGTGCTAAGCTAATGGAATGGGTCATGTCAATCAGATCATTCAACTAATGATGTGACCTCGTTAATCAAATAACAACTCTTTGTTTATGGTTAGGAAACATAACCATCTTTGATTAACGAGCTAGTCAAGTAGAGGCGTACTAGTGACACTCTGTTTGTCTATGTATTCACACATGTATTATGTTTCCGGTTAATACAATTCTAGTATGAATAATAAACATTTATCATGATATAAGGAAATAAATAATAACTTTATTATTGCCTCTAGGGCATATTTCCTTCAACAATTTCATGTTTAACATAAGGAACTATAGCAAGTTCATCACCATAAGCATCATTCATATTGGCATCATGGCCACAAGCATAGCAATCATCAAGTTCATCAAAAAGGGGTATTTCAAAAGAATCAACAGGATCATAACAATCATCGTAGCAATCATCCTTCGGCAAGAACGAAGGGACATTAAATAATGTATGAGTTGGAGAGTTACTACCATTAGAAGGTGGGCACGGGTAGCTAATCCGATCTTCCTCCTTTTGTTCTTCGCTCTCCTCATCATCTTTTTCATCCAATGAGCTCATAGTTTCATCAATCTCTTCTTCCATAAACTCCTGCAAAATATTAGTCTCTTATTGGACAACGGAGGAGTCCTCAATATATGGTTTAACATAGGCATTAGAAGCATAATTATCATAACAATATTTAAGTGTAGCGACCAGACCTCAAACAGTCTGATCACTGTGCTCCGATGTCATCCCTGGATCAGTAATGCTGACACCACACAGTACTCGGAGGATTTATAGCAGAGTAGCAATCACACACTTATTACATCGAGTGTCTCAAAAGAGAACTTATTACAGTAAATATGGCTTAAGGCCATCTAATAATGATAACAGCGGAAGGCTTGGAAGATAAGTGAGTCTATCAACTCCAACGGCATCACTGAGTATAGAACCACGACCTAAAAATCCTTAATCGTCGTCTGAAAAGTCTGCAACATTAACGTTGCAGCCCGAAACGGGTCAGCACATGGAATATGCTGGCAATGTAACACATAGAGACTAATGGAATGAAACAGCTATACTATATGCATATATGGCTGGTGGAAAGCTCTATGGTTACAGTTTTGCGTAAAGCCAATTTTTCCCTACTTCAAAGGAATAAATTTAATTACTATCATGGTGGTTGTTAAACATTGAGAATGGTTGACAGCATTCTCAATCCCAATTAAAGTAATCATCATTAAACAAAACCCAACAAAATTAACTTAGAGTAACATGTTGAGATTCACATGATAATCCAAGTACTAGATACTCAAGATGTCCATAACCGGGGACACGGCTAACCATGATTAGTTTATTACACTCTGCAGAGGTTTGCGCACTTTTCCCCACAAGACTCGATCGCCTCCGTTTGGTTTCTCGCACTACATGGTGTTTGAGAAAACGGATGACCGAGACATAGTCTTTCAGAAGCGCTAGCACCTTACGATCGGGTAAACCGTACCACCTACATCCCCTACATCTGCTAGTCTATCATTGTAAGAGTTCGCACGACTTAGTCAACTATGCTAGAGCCCATAATAGCTTGTGGCTGCACACGGAAGTTTCTAGTATGAATAGTATCATGATCCCTTTGAGCCTAGGTGGCGGTCCAAAAGAAAACAGGCAAGTCCTGGAATACCCAGCTGCCTCAATCCACCCAGATGTGTGTTTAAGTTGCCACCTTAGATAAACCATTAATTAAAAAAACTCACATCTGTCATGGATATCACTCACCCAATCCACGTCTACTAGCATAGCATAGCATAATAAGCAAACGTAGAAGTAACTCCCAAAGGTTTGATAATAATAGGTAATAGGTACTACCTCATCTACTTCCCATCCCACAATTTAATTAGATCCTAATCATGCAATGTGTGAGGGTTGTTCTAATGCAATAAAAGTGGGTAGTAGAAAAGGTATGATCAAAGTGTTACTTGCCTTGCTGATGATCCAGGAAACCTAACGATTCGATGTAACAGGCGGCGCACTCCGGGTACTCTATCGCAAACAAACAAACAAGCACACAATAAGTACTCATCTAATGCATAGGTAAAACTCAAATAAGAGATCTAACTAGAAGGTTCAACTTAAGAACTCCGGTTGGCAAAAAGAATCAAATCGAATGAAGCAACAAAAGTCAAACGGCAAAAGAAAACGACTTCGTTCTACTAATCTGGATCTAGGGCAAATTTTACAGTAGCTAAATCTTGTTTAAGTTGGTTAAACGGATAGAGGGTTTCGAGACGAAACTCTAGGCGCTTGAATCGCCTAATTCCGATGAACGAGCGCAAAGTTCTACTAAAATAAAAGTCGGATCAGGAATCGTGATCAGAAAAATCACGGATTTAATCCGAGAAAAAGAAAAACGACGAACGCTCGCTAGAACGAACGAGCGGACGAACGCTCGCTATTTAAATAAACCAGAAAAACCGATCTATTTTAAAAAAACCGATCTATTTAAAAAAACCGAAACTAAAAAAAAATGACAGAAAAACCGATCTATTTTTTTAAAAAAAAACCGATGCCACGGAAGTCGAGGCGCGAAGAACCTCAGCGGCGGAATCCGGCGGCAGCGGCGGGCAGGGGCGGCGGCGCGTGGGGCACGGGGCGGCTAGGGTTTGCTGGGGCTGGGGCTGGGCCTCTCCCCGGCTTATAAAGCCCGCCCGGGCCGGTGTCCAGGTCGGACACGGCCCGTAGGTCGGTGCGCATCTTTTTTTTAAAATAATTTCGCTCGGAAGAAAAATAAAAAGAAATACTAAACGGACTCCAAAAATTCCAAAATTAATTTTCACGGGCTTCTAAAATCAAGCCTCACAAGGTGAACATTTATTTGGGACCTAAATGCAATTTTAAAAAACGCACATTTTTCCTAAATTCAAATAAAACACCGAAAAACTCTGAAAAAAAATCTTATTTGATTTTATTATTAAATCCTCAATATTTCTTTATTTTGGGAAAGTCATTTTATTCCCACTCTCATATTTTTGTAATAGAAATAATTGATGATAAAATAAATAAAATCAAATGATCCTATTCTCAAAATTTGAGAAAACTCAAATATGAAAATAACGAAACCCCCAACTCTCTCCGTGGGTCATTGAGTTGCGTAGAATTTCTAGGATCAACCAAAATGCAAAATAAAATATGGTATGCAGTGATGATCTAATGTATAACATTCCAAATTGAAAATTTGGGATGTTACAGACCTACCCCCCTTAAGATGAATCTCGCCCTCGAGATTCGGGTTGGCTTGAAAATAGGTGAGGGTGGTCCTTGAACAAATCTTCCTCTCGCTCCCAGGTGGCTTCATCCTCTGTGTGGTGGCTCCACTGAACTTTGCAAAACTTGATAACCTTGCTGCGGGTAACTCGAGAATCTTAACTGGTTTCTCCTCGTAGGTCAAATCGTTATCCAACTGAATAGTTTCTAAGGGCACTGTGTCTCTCGACGGTATGTCAGCCATCTCCGCGTGACATTCCTTTAACTGGGAAACGTGGAACACATCATGAACTCCTAACAATCCTTCAGGCAATTCCAACTTGTAGGCTACTTCTGCCATACGTCCCGAAACTCGATATGGTCCTACAAATCGTGGCGCTAACTTCCCTTTAACTCCAAAACGCTTTGTTCCCGGAAGTGGAGATACTTGAAGATAAGCTCTATCTCCGACTTCGTAAACTGTCTCCTTGCGTTTAGAATCTGCATAACTTTTCTGTCTGGACTGGGCTATCTTGAGCCTATCGCGAATCAACTTCACCTTCTGTTCAAACTCTTTAATCAAGTCAGGTCCAAACAACTGGCGGTCTCCAACTTCGTCCCATGACAACGGTGTCCTGCACCTCCTTCCGTACAAGGCTTCGAAAGGGGCCATCTTTAAACTGGTTTGATAACTGTTGTTGTAAGAGAACTCTGCATATGGCAAATTATTGTCCCAACTAGATCCGTAATCTAGCACACAAGCTCTCAGCATATCCTCCAAAATCTGATTGACTCTCTCCGTCTGTCCATCTGTCTATGGATGAAAAGCTGTACTGAATTCTAGCCTGGTACCCAAAGTTTTGTGCAACTGCTTCCAAAACTTTGAGGTAAACTGGGTTCCTCTATCTGATACGATACTCCTTGGAACTCCATGCAGACATACGATCCTGGTCATGTATATCTTTGCCAACTTAGCACTGGTGTAAGTGGTCTTTACCGGGATAAAATGAGCTACCTTCGTCAATCGATCAACTACAACCCAAATCGAGTCATAGCCTGAACGAGTCCTGGGTAATCCCATGATGAAATCCATGCCTAGGTTATCCCACTTCCATTCGGGTATTGGCAATGGTTGTAACAATCCTGCTGGCTTCTGATGCTCTTCCTTTACTCTCTGACATACATCACAAACTGCTACATACTCTACAATATCCTTCTTCATTCCGGTCCACCAGAAAATATCCTTCAAATCCAAATACATCTTGGTATTTCCTGGGTGAATTGAATACAGCGAGTCGTGTGCCTCTTACAAAATCAACTTCCTGATCTCCGGGTCATTGGGCACGTAAACGCGGTCTTCAAACCATAGGGTGTCGTGCTCATCCTCACGAAATCCTTTAGCTTTTCCTTTGCTCAATTTCTCCTTAATAGCGGCAATCTCTTTGTCGGTCTTTTGAGCTTCTCTGATTCTATCCATCAAATTTGACTGAATCTCCAATGCTGCTATATGGCCTCTCGGAACTATTTACAAACATAGTTCATGTTGATTTTCTACTAATTCCTTGGGTATTTCTCCCGTCATTAATGTATTGACATGGCTCTTACGGCTTAATGCGTCAGCTACTACATTAGCCTTTCCGGGGTGATAATGTAATCTCATATCATAATCCTTGATGAGTTCCAACCATCTCCTTTGTCTGAGATTCAACTCCTTCTGGGTGAAAATGTACTTCAAACTCTTATGATCCGTGTACACCTCACAATGGTTTCCGATGAGGAAATGTCTCCATGTTTTTAAAGCATGCACTACGGCTGCTAACTCCAAATCATGCGTGGCATAATTTTAACTCATGAGGCTTCAGTTGTCTTGAGGCATATGAAACAACTCTCCCTTCCTGCATAAGCACTGCTCCAAGTCCTCGACGTGAAGCATCGCAATACACCTCATAATCTTTGGTCTGGTCTAGCAAAATCAACACTGGTGAGGTAACCAAACATTTCTTTAATTCCTGGAAACTAGCCTCACATTCCTCCGTCCATATGAACTTGGTATCTTTCTTTAATAACTCCGTCATAGGCTTCGCAATCTTTGAGAAATTCTCAGTAAATCTCCGGTAGTATCCTGCGAGTCCAAGAAAACTCCGGATCTCTCCAACTGTGGTTGGTGCTTCCCATTTGGTCACGGTATCAACTTTAGCGGGATCTACTGCTATTCCTTCTCCGGATATAATGTGTCCGAGAAATCCTACTTCATTCAACCAAAACTCACATTTGCTGAACTTGGCATATAATTGGTGTTCTCTGAGCTTTCCAAGTACCAAACACAAATGTTCTTCATGCTCCTCTTCATTCTTCGAATAAACCAGGATATCATCAATGAGCACTATGACGAACTTATCCAAAAACTCCATAAACACTTTGTTCATCATGTTCATAAAATAGGCAGGTGCGTTAGTCAGACCAAATGACATAACGGTATACTCGTACAGCCCATACCTGGTGGTAAAAGTTGTCTTCGGAATATCCTGTTCTCGAATCTTCAACTGGTGGTATCCTGATCGCAGATCAATCTTGGAAAATACCTTAGCTCCTTGCAATCGATCAAACAGATCATTAATCATTGGGAGTGGGTACTTGTTCTTGATCGTTACTTCGTTCAATCCTCGATAATCAACAACCATCCTTAACGATCCATCCTTCTTCTCCACTAGAAGTACTGGCGATCCCCAAGGCGAAGAACTTGGGAGAATATATCCCTTATCCAGTAACTCCTTAATCTGCTTCTTAATTTCCACCAAATCCTTTGCTGGCATCCTATATGGTCTCTTTGATATTGGCCCTGTGCCTGGCAATAGCTCAATCAAAAACTCAATATCTCTATCCGGTGGCATGCCTGGCAATTCTTCTTGAAATACTTCAGGAAAATCCCTTACCACTAGTACTTCCTCCTGCACAACTCCTGTTAAGCAATTTACTTGGGTCCTCTTTGGCACATGCCGGGATACATACTTGATCCTTCTACCTTCTGGGGTGGTAAGAAAAATTGACTTACTAGCACATTCAATATTCCCTTCATACTTTGATAACCAATCCATGCCTAATATCACATCCAATCCTTGGGATTCCAATACTATTAGGTCTGAGGGAAAAACATAGTTCCCAATCCTTAATGGTAACTGATCACACCATAGACTAGCCACATATTCTGCTCCAGGCGAGGTTACTAACATGGGTGACCTAAGGGCTTGGGTTGGTAGGTTATACTTATCCACAAATCCCCTTGAGATGTATGAATGCGATGCACCAGAATCAAAAAGAACGAGTGCAGTAAATGACTTAACCAAAAACTTACCTATTACTCCATCGGGCTGAGCTTCAACCTCCTCCATGCTAACGTGGTTCACCTGTCCCCTATTGAAAGGGTTCGGCTTCTTCCCAGAGCTTCCATTGCCATTTCCATTTTGTATTTCAGGACATTCATTGGCATAATGTCCGGTCTTTGAACACTTATAACAAGTGACTTGGCTCAGGTCCTTCTTGGCTGGGGTTGATGGGTTGGTGCGATTTTGGCTGTTGCTTCCTGCATTCCCATTTCCATTCCTGGTGCCAATGTGATTGTGCAAGCTAGCTCCTCCATGGGTATGCTGAAAATGTCCTCCCGGTCTAGGGGCAAATCGTGGCTTCTGCTGAGCTCCAGAACTGTACTTTCCTTGTCCATACTTCCTCTTGCGATTCTCAATTTGCTGCTGCTTCCCTTCAATCATAAGAGCACGATCTACCAACTCTTGGTAGTTGTTGAAGGTTGCTACCATCAACTGCATGCTCAACTCATCATTCAGTCCTTCCAGAAACTTCTCCTGCTTAGCTGCATCCGTAGCGACGTCATCTGGGGCATAACATGCTAATTTACTAAAGTCCTCCACATACTGGCCAATTGTCCGTCCTCCTTGGCGCAAGTTGCAAAACTCACGCTTCTTCATGGCCATAGCTCCTGCTGAAACATGTGCAGTTCGAAAAGCCTGCTGAAACTGGTCCCATGTGACAGTGTCGACTGGGAAAGTGGCTGTGAAATTCTCCCACCATGATGCTGCGGGTCCTTCTAACTGATGTGCGACAAACTTCACCTTCTCCGCATCTGTGCATCCTGCTGTGGTCAACTCCCTAGCTGTCTTGCGGAGCCAATCATCTGCTACTATCGGCTCGGTGCTACTGGAAAACACCGGCGGATTCAGCCTAAGAAAACGGGCTAAGTGATCAACAGGTGGTGGTGGTGGGTTGTTGTTGTTGTTCCCTTGATTCTGATTCTGGACTAGCAACTGCATCAATGTGTTCTGCTGCTGGATCAACTGAGTGAGCTCCGGTGGAAAGGAAAATCTGGAGTCATGTCTCGGAGGCATCTGAGGGTTTAGAAAGGATGAGATTTAAGAATATAGGGGTCTAAAGAGAAAACACTACCCATATGCACATGAGGCAAAAGCAAACAATTCACTTCATTCAATCAAACAAGGGCATACAATCGATCTAACTATCGCAAAAGTGCTTGGACTACTATATTTACATGGTGGACTACTACTACTGATGAGGTGGTCTACTAGAAATATTCTTCGGTTGCAGACTCCATGATATCTGCTCCTGCTTCATCAACATAGTCATCATCGCTATCATCTGGATCCGAGTCGGTGTCGTCGATGATGATGTAGTCTTCCGGGCTAATCTCCTTGGGTTCTTCATCTTCATCTACTGGCATAGGGCCTCTCATAAATATTCCAATCTTCTTGATCAGGTCGTCATTCTTCTCCACCAATACTTCAATTTCCTCCTCATAATCTTCACGTGTAGCCTTGAGTTCTTCCTCTAGTTCCATGATTCTAGTCTTAGCCTTCTTCAGATCTATCATGTTGGCGCACATCTGGTTCTCCTGTCGTCGAATGTGCTGGTTTAGCTCCTGGATAAAAGCTGCAATTGATCTATCCTTTCTGGTGCTGATCATCTCCCAGTGTTCATCTCGGCGCCCACAAATATGGTAGATAGTATCCTTGAGATCCTTACGGTAGACTTCTCCAATTGGTCCCATGGCGATGTGAGCTACCATGCTCTGTCCTAGACTCCAAGTTGGTGCATCAAAAGAAAACTCTATGGGCTCAGTGACTGGCATGAACGTCCTTCCTGGAACTTGAACTTGAATCATCTAGCGCTCTTCTTCAAGTAAAGTGGCGTTGTAGGTTCTGGTGAAGCTTGGTACTCCTATGTTCAGGTATCTAGTGACTTCCTTCAAGTGATGTCGAAAGGGTGTATCTTCATCTGGTTGCATGAACTTGTTCCTTGCATCCGCCATCCTAAAGAGTAGAAAAGATGAGAAGTCAGAAGAGAAGAGAGTGAATAGTGATCTAGGTCTTTAGCTTAGTGGTCGTGTCCTACAGTCAGCGTGTGCTCTGATACCATCTCTGTAGCGACCAGACCTCAAACAGTCTGATCTCTGTGCTCCGGTGTCATCCCTGGATCAGTAATGCTGACACCACACAGTACTCGGAGGATTTATAGCAGAGTAGCAATCACACACTTATTACATCGAGTGTCTCAAAAGAGAACTTATTACAGTAAATATGGCTTAAGGCCATCTAATAACGATAACAGCGGAAGGCTTGGAAGATAAGAGAGTCCATCAACTCCAACGGCATCACTGAGTATAGAACCACAACCTAAACACTCCTTAATCATCGTCTGAAAATTCTGCAACATTAACATTGCAGCCCGAAACGGGTCAGCACATGGAATATGCTGGCAATGTAATACATAGAGAGTAATGGAATGAAACAGCTATACTATATGCATATATGGCTGGTGGAAAGCTCTATGGTTACAGTTTTGCGTAAATCCAATTTTTCCCTACTTCAAAGGAATAAATTTAATTACTATCATGGTGGTTGTTAAACATTGAGAATGGTTGACAGCATTCTCAATCCCAATTAAAGTAATCATCATTAAACAAAACCCAGCAAAATTAATTTAGAGTAACATGTTGAGATTCACATGATAATCCAAGTACTAGATACTCAAGATGTCCATAACCGGGGACACGGCTAACCATGATTAGTTTATTACACTCTGCAGAGGTTTGCGCACTTTTCCCCACAAGACTCGATCGCCTCTGTTTGGTTTCTCGCACTACATGGTGTTTGAGAAAACGGATGACCGAGACATAGTCTTTCAGAAGCGCTAGCACCTTACGATCGGGTAAACCGTACCACCTACATCCCCAACATCTGCTAGTCTATCATTGTAAGAGTTCGCACGACTTAGTCAACTATGCTAGAGCCCATAATAGCTTGTGGCTGCACACGGAAGTTTCTAGTATGAATAGTATCATGATCCCTTTGAGCCTAGGTGGCGGTCCAAAAGAAAACAGGCAAGTCCTGGAATACCCAGCTGCCTCAATCCACCCAGATGTGTGTTTAAGTTGCCACCTTAGATAAACCATTAATTAACAAAACTCACATCTGTCATGGATATCACTCACCCAATCCACGTCTACTAGCATAGCATAGCATAATAAGCAAACGTAGAAGTAACTCCCAAAGGTTTGATAATAATAGGTAATAGGTACTACCTCATCTACTTCCCATCCCACAATTTAATTAGATCCTAATCATGCAATGTGTGAGGGTTGTTCTAATGCAATAAAAGTGGGTAGTAGAAAAGGTATGATCAAAGTGTTACTTGCCTTGCTGATGATCCAGGAAACCTAACGATTCGATGTAACAGGCGGCGCACTCCGGGTACTCTATCGCAAACAAACAAACAAGCACACAATAAGTACTCATCTAATGCACAGGTAAAACTCAAATAAGAGATCTAACTAGAAGGTTCAACTTAAGAACTCCGGTTGGCAAAAAGAATCAAATCGAATGAAGCAACAAAAGTCAAATGGCAAAAGAAAACGACTTCGTTCTACTAATCTGGATCTAGGGCAAATTTTACTGTAGCTAAATCTTGTTTAAGTTGGTTAAACGGATAGAGGGTTTCGAGACGAAACTCTAGGCGCTTGAATCGCCTAATTCCGATGAACGAGCGCAAAGTTATACTAAAATAAAAGTCGGATCAGGAATCGTGATCAGAAAAATCGCGGATTTAATCCGAGAAAAAGAAAAACGACGAACGCTCGCTAGAACGAACGAGCGGACGAACGCTCGCTATTTAAATAAACCAGAAAAACCGATCTATTTTAAAAAAACCGATCTATTTAAAAAAACCGAAACTAAAAAAAAACGACAGAAAAACCGATCTATTTTTTTTAAAAAAAACCGATGCCACGGAAGTCGAGGCGCGAAGAACCTCAGCGGCGGAATCCGGCGGCAGCGGCGGGCAGGGGCGGCGGCGCGTGGGGCACGGGGCGGCTAGGGTTTGCTGGGGCTGGGGCTGGGCCTCTCCCCGGCTTATAAAGCCCGCCCGGGCCGGTGTCCAGGTCGGACACGGCCCGTAGGTCGGTGCGCATCTTTTTTTTAAATAATTTCGCTCGGAAGAAAAATAAAAAGAAATACTAAACGGACTCCAAAAATTCCGAAATTAATTTTCACGGGCTTCTAAAATCAAGCCTCACAAGGTGAACATTTATTTGGGACTTAAATGCAATTTTAAAAAACGCACATTTTTCCTAAATTCAAATAAAACACCGAAAAACTCTGAAAAAAAATCTTATTTGATTTTATTATTAAATCCTCAATATTTCTTTATTTTGGGAAAGTCATTTTATTCCCACTCTCATATTTTTGTTATAGAAATAATTGATGATAAAATAAATAAAATCAAATGATCCTATTCTCAAAATTTGAGAAAACTCAAATATGAAAATAACGAAACCCCCAACTCTCTCCATGGGTCATTGAGTTGCGTAGAATTTCTAGGATCAACCAAAATGCAAAATAAAATATGGTATGCAGTGATGATCTAATGTATAACATTCCAAATTGAAAATTTGGGATGTTACATTAAGAATGGCAAAATTTTCAGATTTGTAAAGAGTAGCATCATACTTTTCAATCAAACAAGCAATTTCATAAGCACCCTTAAAAGAAAAAAAATTCTTCAATTTGTTGAACATCATAGTAATTATAAACACCCTTAGCATACAAAGATACGATTTTATTATCACTAATCTCACATTGGTAGGGAAGGTGTTTCTTAGGGTTTTCAAAACAACAAGTGATATGTCTCCAACGTATCTATAATTTTCTATTGCTCCATTCTATTATATTATCAACATTGGATGTTTTATATGCATTTATATGATTTTTGGGACTAACCTATTAACCGGAGGCCCGACCCAAATTGATGTTTTCTTTCCTATTTCAGTGTTCCGAAGAAAATGCATATCAAATGGAGTCCAGACAGAATGAAACCTTCGGGAGAGTTACTTTTTGGAACGGAACCAATCCAGGAGACTTGGAGTAGACGTCAGGGAAGCTTCGAGGAAGCCACAAGACAGGGAGGCGCGCCCCCCACCCTCGTGGGCCCCTCGTGGCTCCCCTGACCAACTTCTTTCACCTATATATGTCCATATACCCTAAAAACATCGGAGAGCAGAATAGATCGGGAGATCCGTCGCCAGAAGCCTCTCTAGCCACCGAAAACCAATCTAGACCCATCATGGCACCCTGCCGGAGGGGGGAATCCCTCTCCGGTGGCCATCTTCATCATCTCGGCGCTCTCCATGATGAGGAGGGAGTTTTTCACCCTCAGGGCTAAGGGTATGTACCAATAGCTATGTGTTTGATCTCTCCCTCTCGTGTTCTTGAGGTGGTACGATCTTGATGTATCGCGAGCTTTGCTATTATAGTTGGATCTTATGATGTTTCTCCCCCTCTGCTCTCTTGTAACGGATTGAGTTTTCCATTTGAAGTTATCTTCTCGGATTGAGTCTTTAAGGATTTGAGAACACTTGATGTATGTCTTACATTTGCTAATCTATGGTGACAATGGGATATCACGTGATCCACTTGATGTATGTTTTGGTGATCAACTTGCGAGTTCCATGAACTTATGTATAGGGGTTGGCACATGTTTTCGTCTTGACTCTTCGGTAGAAACTTTGGGGTACTCTTTGAAGTTTTTGTGTTGGTTGAATAGATGAATCTGAGATAGTGTGATGCATATCGTATAATCATATCCACGGATACTTCAGGTGACATTGGAGTATCTAGGTGACATTAGGGTTTTGGTTGATTTGTGTCTTAAGGTGTTATTCTAGTATGAACTCTTGAATAGATCGATCAGAAAGAATAACTTGGAGGTGCTTTCGTACCCTACCATAATCTCTTAGTTTGTTCTTCGGTATTAGTGACTTTGGAGTGACTCTTTGTTGCATGTTGAGGGATAGTTATATGATCCAATTATGTTATTATTGTTGAGAGGACTTGCACTGGTGAAAGTATGAACCCTAGGCCTTGTTTCCTAGCATTGCAATACCGTTTGTGCTCACTTTTATCATTAGTTACCTTGCTGTTTTTATATTTTCCGATTACAAAAACCTTTATCTACTATCCATATTGCACTTGTATCACCATATCTTCGCCGAACTAGTGCACCTATACAATTTACCATTGTATTGGGTGTGTTGGGGACACAAGAGACTCGTTGTTACTTGGTTGCAGGGTTGTTTGAGAGAGACTATCTTCATCCTACGCCTCCCATAGATTGATAAACCTTTGGTCATCTACTTGAGGGAAATTTGCTACTGTCCTACAAACCTCTACACTTGGAGGCCCAACAACATCTACAAGAAGAAGGTTGTGTAGTATACATGAAGCTCTTTTCTGGCGTCGTTGCAATCGAATCTTTTAGTTTCTTGTTTTATCACTAGTTTAGTTTATAAAAGAAAATTACAAAAAAATGGAATTGAGTTTGCCTCATACACTTCATCTTTTTAATATCCTTCGTGAGAATGATGGAAAGGAAAATTTTGCTCAAGTGGTAGAAGAAGAAGTCTCTAAAATGTTTGGCATTAAATCTTTGAATAATGAGCATGATTGCAATGTTGTTAGTATGAAATCCTTGAATATCCATAGTACTAATGATGATTACACTAGTCATGATGAAAATGCCTCTTATAAGCATGTCAACTTTTGTGGAATACATAGAGCTTGCAAGTACACACCAGTTAGGGAAAATATATTTTGCAAGAGGCATAAGTATTTAGAAACTAAATGGTTGCAAGAGAGGCTAGATGTTTGTGCTGAAAATTTAAAATTTCTTCGCCATACTTGTGAACTTTGCAATGAACATGGTCATTTAAATCTCCAATGCAAATTGTTTCATGATCGTATCATGTCCAAAATTGTGATGATTTGATTTCCCTTGCACATCATAATGAACTTAGTTTGATTTTGGGTTATGAAGAAATGAAACGTATAAATAAGTATATTCCAGAATATAACCTTGAGAAATTCCTCGATATTGATCTAGAAGAAATTTTTATGTATTGTGCGGTGAATTGCATTGAAAATCCTTATATTGCCAATTACATAAAGAAAAGAAAACAAATAGAGGCTGAAGAGAATACTAATGAAAGGGAACATGCTTCCCAATATCCTCCTATTATTTCTTATGATGAATCAGGTAATGAGGAGGAGCCTTCTATTCAACCAATCTCATCAATAAGTATCTCCAAAAACAGGATTTAACCCGCACATAATGTGAAGAAGAAAAAGAAAAGACGGAGAAGTAAAGGTGAAAAGGTATCCCTCCCAAATGATGTTGCTCCTATTGCTCATTGTGATGATGATAAGTGTTATATGATTGGTGCTATCCATACTATTAATGATGAGAGTGATTACGCTTATGATATGAAAAGGCCCAAGCTTAGGGATGCTATGTTTGATGAGAATGACATGTTTGAGAATGTCTTTACTACAATTAATGTTTGTCCCAAGCTTGGGGATGCTATGATTAATGAAGATGATATTTTTAGTCTCCCAAGTTTTGATGAGCAAATTTACTATGATGATAGCATGCCTCCTATTTATGATGATTATATTGATGAAAGTGGGTTTGGAAGAGTGTCAACTTTAGGAAGTGATGATCCCACTATTTTGGAGGATGTTGAATCATATTGTGATAATTATGAAAGTGGATTTGGAGAGGTCATGACATTATTTAGTAATGATTCCACTATCTTGGAAGAGGTTTCAATTGATTATGATGAGAACAAAGTTGCTACTTATGATGATTATTGTGATGACACTTATGCTATAAAAAGTAGTGATGATTATATTTATAAAACTTGTCATGATTATGAGTACCCTTTTTCTGAACATTACTCTTTTAATGTGGAAACAACTTATTGTATTCGAGTCTTTTATGATACTCCCACTATTCCGAAAGAGAAGAATTTTGCTTATGTGGAGAGTAATAAAATTTCTATGTTTGTAGATCATGAAAAGAATGCTTTATGTGATGGTTATATTGTTGAATTCATTCATGATGCTACTGAAAATTATTATGAGGTAGGAATATATGCTTGTAGGAATTGCAATAATATCAAGTTTCCTCTCTATGTGCTTAAAGTTTTAAAGTTATGCTTGTTTTGCCTTCCTATGCTAGTTGATTATTGTTCCCATAAGTAGTTTGCTCACAAAATCCCTATGCATAGGAAGTGGGTTAGACTTAATTGTGCTAGTCATATTCTTCATGATGCTCTCTTTATGTTCCAATTTTATCTTTTATGTGATCATCATTGAAATCATCATGCCTAGCCAGGGGCGTTAAACGTTAGCGCTTGTTGGGAGGCAAACCAATTTTATTTTTGTTCCTTGCCTTTTGTTATTGTTTAGTAATAAATAATTTATCTAGCCTATTTTTTGGTTGTGTTTTTTGTGTTTAATTAGTGTTTGTGCCAAGTAGAACCGTTGGGAAGAGTTGGGGAAAGTCTTTTTGATCTTGCTGTAAAAAACAGAAACTTTAGCGCTCACGAGATTAGCTACCACTTTTTACTGGAGAGTGCTATTTAGTTAATTATTTTTGAAGATGATTAATAGATAAATTCCTCACGTCCAGAAATTTATTTGAGAATTTTTGGGGTTCCATAAGTATAAGTTTGATCCAGATTACTACAGACTGTTCTGTTTTTGACAGATTCTGTTTTCTATGTATTGTTTGCTTATTTTGATGAATCTATGAGTAGTATCGGAGGGTATGAACCATAGAGAATTTGGAATACAGTAGATATTACACCAATATGAATTTAGAATGATTTCAAAACAGTAACTAATTGGTTATTTATTTTCTTATACTAACGGAGCTTACGAGTTTTCTGTTAAGTTGTGTTGTGAAGTTTTCAAGTTTTGGGTAAAGATTCGATGGACTATCGAATAAGGAGTGGAAAGAGCCTAAGCTTAGGGATGCCCAAGGCACCCCAAGTTAATATTCAAGTACAACCAAGAGCCTAAGCTTGGGGATGCCCCGGAAGGCATCGCCTCTTTCATCTTCGCTCATCGATAACTTTACTTGGAGCTATATTTTTATTCACCACATGATATGTGTTTGGCTTGGAGCATCATTTTATTTTATTTAGTTTTGCTTGATGTTTGAATAAAATACCAAGATCTGAAATTATTAAATGTTAGAGAGTCTTCACATAGTTACATAATTATTCAACTACTCATTGTGCTTCGCTTATATCTTTCGGAGTAGTTTGTCATTTGCTCTAGTGCTTCACTTATATCTTTTTAGAGCACGGCGGTGGTTTTATTTTGAAGAAATAGATGAACTCTCATGATTCAATTATATCATTTTGAGATTCCTTTAGAACATCATGGTAATTTACTTTGGTTATAAACTTTAAATGCTAAGAGAAGTTGGATGCTTCATAGTTGTTTTGAGATATAAAGGTGGTAATATTAAGCTTGAAAACCCCATGCTAGTTGAGTAATTGTGAAATTGATGAATACTTGTGTTGAAGTTGGCATGTCCCGTAGCATGCACGTATGGTAAACGTTATGTGACAAATTTGAAGCATGGGGTGTTCTTTGATTGCTTTCCTTATGAGTGGCGATCGGGGACGAGCGATGTTCTTTTCCTACCAATCTATCCCCCTAGGAGCATGCGCATAGTGCTTGGTTTTGATGACTTGTAGATTTTTGAAATAAGTATGTGAGTTCTTTATGACTAATGTTGAGTCCATGGATTATACGCACTCTCACCCTTCCATCATTGCTAGCCTCTTTGGTACCGTGCATTGCCCTTTCTCACCTTGAGAGTTGGTGCAAACTTCGCCGGTGCATCCAAACCCCGTGATATGATACGCTCTATCACACATAAGCCTCCTTATATCTTCCTCAAAACAGCCACCATACCTACCTATTATAGCCATTCTGAGATATATTGCCATGCAACTTTCCACCGTTCTATTTATTATGACACGCATCATCATTGTCATAGTGCTTTGCATGATCATGTAGTTGACATCGTTTTTTTGGCAAGACCACCATGCTTAATTTTTGATACATGTCACTCTTGATTCATCGCAATCCCGGTACACCACCGGAGGCATTCATATAGAGTCATATCTTGTTCTAAGTATCGAGTTTTAATTCTTGAGTTGTAAGTAAATAAAAGTGTGATGATCATCATTATTAGAGCATTGTCCCAGTGAGGAAAGGATGATGGAGACTATGATTCCCCCACAAGTCGGGATGAGACTTAGGACGAAAATAAAAAAAGAGAAAAAAAGATGCCATAAAAAAGATGGCCCAAAAGAAAAAAAAAGAAAAAAAACAAAAAAACAAAAAAAACAAAAAAAACAAAAAAGAGAGAAGGGGCAATGCTACTATCCTTTTTCCACACTTGTGCTTCAAAGTAGAACCATGATCTTCATGATAGAGAGTCTCTTATTTTGTCACTTTCATATACTAGTGGGAATTTTTCATTATAGAACTTGGCTTGTATATTCCAATGATTGGCTTCCTCAAATGCCCTAGGTCTTCGTGAGCAAGCAAGTTGGATGCACACCCACTTAGTTTCTTTGATGAGCTTTCATATATTTATAGCTCTAGTGCATCCTTTGCATGGCAATCCCTACTCCTTGCACTGACATAAATCGGTGGGCATCTCTATAGCCCATTGATTAGTCGTGTCAATGTGAGACTTTCTCCCTCTTTGTCTTCTCACACAACCTCAATCATTATATTCTATTCCACCCATAGTGCTATGTCCATGGTTCGCGCTCATATATTGCGTAAAAGTTGAAAGAGTTTGAAAAGGCTAAGTATGAAACAATTTCTTGTCTTGTCATCAGGGTTGTGCATGATGAGAACATTTTGTGTGACAAAAATGAAGCATGGCCAAACTATATGATTTTGTAGGGATAAGTTTTCTTTGGCTATGTTATTTTGATAAGACATAATTACTTGGTTAGCATACTTGGAGTATTACTATTTTTATGTCAACAATAAAATTTTATCTTGAATCTTTCGGATCTGAACATTCATGCTACAATAGAGAAAAATACATTGAAGAACATGCTAGAAAGCATTCCACATCAAAAATTATGTTTTTATCATTTACCTACTTGAGGACAAGCAGGAATTAAGCTTGGGGATGCTTGATACGTCTCCAATGTATCTACAATTTTTGATTGTTCCATGCTATTATATTATCAACCTTGGATATTTTATATGCATTTATATGCTATTTTATATGATTTTTGGGACTAACCTATTAACCAGAGGCCCAGCCCAAATTGTCGTTTTCTTGCCTATTTCAGTGTTTCGAAGAAAATGAATATCAAACGAAGTCCAAACGGAATGAAACCTTTGGGAGAGTTATTTTTGGAATGGAAGTAATCCAAGAGACTTAGGGTAGACGTTAGGGAAGCTTCGAGGAAGCCACGAGGCAGGGAGGAGCGCCCTACCCCCTGGGCGCGCCCCCAACCTCATGGGCCCCTCATGGCTCCCTTGACCGACTTCTTTTGCCTATATATGTCCATATACCCTAAAAACATCGGAGAGCAGAATAGATCGGGAGTTCTGCCGCCAGAAGCCTCTGTAGCCACCAAAAACCAAGCTAGACCTCTTCCGGCACCCTGCCGGAGGGGGGAATCCCTCTCTAGTGGCCATGTTCATCATCCCGGCATTCTCCATGACGAGGAAGGAGTAGTTCACCCTCGGGGCTGAGGGTATGTACGGGTAGCTATGTGTTTGATCCCTCTCTCTCTCTCTCTCGTGTTCTTGAGGTGGTACGATCTTGAAGTATCGCAAGCTTTGCTATTATAGTTGGATCTTATGATGTTCCTCCCCCTCTACTCTCTTGTAATGGATTGAGTTTTCCCTTTGAAGTGATCTTATCGGATTGAGTCTTTAAGGATTTGAGAACACTTGATGTCTGTGTTGCATGTGCTTATCTGTGGTGACATTGATATATTCACGTGATCCACTTGATGTATGTTTTGGTGATCAACTTGCGGGTTCCGCCTGTGAACTTATGCATAGGGGTTGGCACACATTTTCGTCTTGACTCTCTTGTAGAAACTTTGGGGCACTCTTTGAAGTTCTTTGTGTTGGTTGAATAGATGAATCTGAGATTGTGTGATGCATGTCATATAATCATACCCACGGATACTTGAGGTGACATTGGAGTATCTAGGTGACATTACGGTTTTGGTTGATTTGTGTCTTAAGGTGTTATTCTAGTACGAACTCTTGAATAGATCGATCAGAAAGAGTAACTTTGAGGTGGTTTTGTACCCTACCATAATCTCTTCGTTTGTTCTCCACTATTAGTGACTTTGGAGTGACTCTTTGTTGCATGTTGAGGGATAGTTATATGATCCAATTATGTTATTATTGTTGAGAGGACTTGCACTAGTGAAAGTATGAACCCTAGGCCTTGTTTCCTAGCTTTGCAATATCATTTGTGCTAACTTTTATCATTAGTTACCTTGGTGTTTTTATATTTTCATATTACAAAAAGCTTTATCTACTATCCATATTGCACTTCTATCACCATCTCTTTGCCGAACTAGTTCACCTATACAATTTACCATTGTATTGGGTGTGTTGGGGACACAAGATACTCTTTGTTATTTGGTTGCAGGGTTTTTTGAGAGAGAATATTTTCATCCTACGCCTCCCACAGATTGATAAACCTTAGGTCATCCACTTGAGGGAAATTTGCTACTGTCCTACAAACCTCTGCACTTGGAGGCCCAAAAACGTCTACAAGAAGAAGGTTGTGTAGTAGACATCAACAAGTAACATCATATATTTCACATAAATTCCAAGCAAAGCATTGCAAACGATGAATATGATCCAGTAAAAGTTTCCAAGCAAAGCTAGTTGGGGTTTCCGCACGAACACACAGGGATCGAAGATGATCCAAGTAAAAAGCTTCAGTAATGTGATATATTTTGAGTTGTTCTTCAACCATTGGTTCAGTAGGTACAACTAATTTTTTTGGTATTTTGCGTTCCCTACCCATAACTAAAGATAGAAAACAACTAAGAACAGCAAATAAAAGTTACTTAGTGATAAAGCAAACAAGCACACACGAGAATATTCACCCCACGCTATTGCTCCCCGGCAACGGTGCTAGAAAAAGGTCTTGATAACCCACAAGTATAGGGGATCAATTGTAGCCTCTTTCGACAAGTAAGAGTGTCGAACCCAACGAGGAGCTAAAGGTAGAACAAATATTCCCTCAACTTCTATCGACCACCAATACAACTCTACGCACGCTTGACGTTCGCTTTACCTAGAACAAGTATGAAACTAGAAGTACTTTGTAGGTGTTTGTCGGTGTCAAAACCGGCGGATCTCGGGTAGGGGGTCCCGAACTGTGCGTCTAAGGCGGATGGTAACAGGAGGCAGGGGACACGATGTTTTACATAGGTTCGGGCCCTCTTGATGGAGGTAAAATCCTACGTCCTTCTTGATTTATTCTTTATGATATGAGTATTACAAGATTTGATCTACCACGAGATCGGAGAGGCTAAACCCTAGAAGCTAGACTATGGTATGATTGTATGTTGTCCTACGGACTAAAACCCTCTGGTTTGTATAGACACCGGAAGGGGCTAGGGTTACACAAGGTCGGTTACAAAAGAGGAGATATACATATCCGTATTGCCTAGCTTGCCTTCCACGCCAAGTAGAGTCCCATCCGGACACGAGACGAAGTCTTCAATCTTGTATCTTCATAGTCTAACAGTCCGGCCAATGGAGATAGTCCGGCTTTCCGGAGACCCCCTAATCTAGGACTCCATCAGTAGCCCCTGAACCAGGCTTCAATGACGATGAGTCTGGCGCGCAGTGTTGTTTTCGGCATTGCAAGGCGGTTTCCTCCTCCGAATACACCACGGAAGAATTTGAATACAAGGATAGTGTCCGACCCTACAAAATAAGTTCCACATACCACCGTAGAGAGAATAATATTTCCACAAACCTAATCTGATGACACTTTTTGGCAACATGACATTATGCCATGGCCCGGTGATTATTCGAACCGTTTCCTTGAACTAGCTCCGCAAATAACGCGAGGCAGTTTCTTGACACGTCTTGTCAAAGCAGAGATCGTGTCCCCCATATTACGGGATTCTCATCAATACAGGTGTGGGTAACCCAACCGCGCCATCGATTATGGCGCTTGGGGGATAAGCGAGTTTTACCAGGCTAGTGGGGGCGCAGAGTTTCGGCCGCCCTTATAAAGGGATAAGGTTTAACCTTTTTATACCCACGCCTTCTTCCTCCTTGCTCATCCATTCTTGCGCACTCGAGCTCCAACGCCCAAGTCCACATCCTTCTCCTCAACCTTCTCCAAACATGTCCGGAGCGGGAGGTAAGTGGATGGCATCCTCCGTCACGGAAGGACAGATATAGAAGCTGCGCGGAGCTGGATACTTAGCCGCGAATATCGCGTATCGCCTGCCCGCTGCGGGGCAAATTGTTCCTACCCCTGAACCTCACGAGAGGGTAGTTTTCCTCCACCACTTCCTCCACGGACTGGGGTTTCCCCTCCATCCATTCGTCCGTGGTCTCATGTTCTACTACGGGATGGACTTCCATGATCTAGCCCAGAACTTCATCCTCAACATTTCGGCATTCATCGTCGTGTGGGAGGCTTTCCTCCGCATCCGGCCCCACTTCGGCCTGTGGTTAAAGACCTTCAATATCAAGCCGAAGGTGGTGGGTGGCTAACAAGCAGAATGCGACGGAGCCATGGTGGGCAAGATGCCCAATGTTATATGGCTTGAAGGCTCCTTCGTGGAGACCATAAAGGGGTGGCAATCAGCGTGGTTCTACATCACCGAGCCACGCGACACCAACTAGGTGGCGGCCCCTGAGTATCGATCCGGAATCCCCACGCAGCTCACCTCCTGGAAAGAGAAGGGCCTACCCTGGGGTTCATCGGTGGAGCTGGACGGACTCTAGAAATGTATCCAGAATATGGCAAGCAAGAAATTCAAGCTTGTTAACATAGTCCAGGTCATGCTCATCCGCCGGATCCTCCCGTGTCAACAACGGGATTTCAACTTGTGGGAGTTCGACCCGGCCCAGCACCAGACTCTGAGCGAGCTCCTCGACACGACGCACAAGGACGTCTGGAGGGTGCTGTTCAAGGGCGCCGAGGTCCCTTCCTCTCTCACCGAGGACCGCGGACTAAGCGCGAAGCGCCGAGCACATTCAGTGAGTTCTATACATCCGATAGGATATTTATTTCCCATAGCTTAACCATGTGCGGGATCTGAGCTCCATGCCTTTGATAGGACTGGGTGGAGACATCGGGGCAGATTAACTGTCCGGCCCCTCTACCCGAAGACACTGCGGACGCTCTCCTGACGGAGATGCTGACTCCGGCCCCTTACAAGGTGCCGAAGAAGACCAAGAAGGCCAAGGGAACCTGAAAGAGTTCCTGATGCTAGGTGTTATCGGACTCATCGTCCGATAACTCCGCGACGCACTCCTCCCCCGAAGACGAGGAGGAAGATGAAGATGCTCCCCCTTTAGTCGGGGGAGACAAGAAAAGGACGGTCGCCCTGACCGGGGGGGCGAAGCGTCCAAGAAGGGGAGGACCCTCCTTCCGGACTAATCCACCACCCCCGTTGAAGGCGAAGACGAGTGGCTGCTCAGGGCCAAGACCCTGGCGAAGTCATAAGTATTCGGATACTAGAGTAACTCATAGCATACATTTGTCGCACTACTTCTCCTAACACCAAATTATGACTATGCAGACCGCCAAGAGCCCGTATCGACGTATCCTCGTCGGCGGCTCCCTGGGCTCGTCGGATATGGATAGCGATCCACTTCCGACTGCCACCTCCCCTTGCCCTACGGACAACGCCGAGGTATTGTCTCAAGAGGCACCGGGTCGAGGGGAGACAGTCCCGGAGGCGCCTCAAGGCGACCTTCCGGTCTCCGGGAGCAGAGGGAGCAAGGCTCCCGAGGGTTCCGAGTTCGGCCCTCAGCCGAACACCGCGCCGGAACCCCCAGTGGTTCCAGACTCAGGCAGGCAGCCTCCTTCCAAAAGGGGCAAGATGCCTGTGCCGGTGACCTCTGTCCATCCAGAGGCACCGTGTAACGCCCTCGATGCGGCTATATCTCCCCACGTGTCGAAGCATGACTTAGAGGCATAACCGCATTGAAAGCAATGTCACAAGTGAGGTAATCTTCACACAACCCATGTAATACATAAGGGAAAGAGATACATAGTTGGCTTACAATCGCCACTTCACACAATTACAGGAATAAAACATTACATCATCCAGATACACACAAGGTCCGACTACGGAACCAAAATAAAAGAAGACTACCCCAAAAGCTACATAGATCCCCGATCATCCCAACTAGGCTCCACTACTGATCAACTGAAACGAAACAACACTATGAACAAGGTCTTCATCGAGCTCCTCCTTGAGCTTGGTTGCATCACCTGCACAGTTCAACGGCACCTCCAAGCTGGTTTAGGAAGTAACTGTGAGACACGGGGACTCAGCAATCTCACACCCTCGCGATCAAGACTATTTAAGCTTATAGGTAGGGTAAAAGGTATGAGGTGGAGCTGCAACAAGCGACTAGCATATATGGTGGCTAACATACGCAAATGAGAGCGAGAAGAGAGAGCAAAGGCACGGTCGAACAACTATGATCAAGAAGTGATCCTAGAACAACCTACGTCAAGCATTACTCCAACACCGTGCTCACTTCCCGGACCCCGCCGAGAAGAGACCATCACGGCTACACTTCATCTCAGATTGTCAGGACCATGTTCTTTTCGTGCTTATTCTTTTAACTGGAGTGTCATGTCCTATTTTCAAGTATCCTATCATCTTGTCAAGTTCAATTCCTTCCATTTACAGGCGGAATGCTGTCCAAATTATAACATTTTTATTCCTTCCCTATCTTGTTTTAACCGAACTATTGTGCCCCTTTGCTCAATTTCTTTCGCCTTATCAAGCCTTGCATCTCTTTTCAACAGGAGTGCTGTCCGAATTTGTTCGTCCTTATTACTCTTCCCTACCGGAGTGCTTTCAACTTTGTTCTTCCTTGTTCCTCTTTCCTAATGGAGTGCTTTCAACTTCGCTCATCTCCGTTGTATTTTTTTTCTCGAAATGGCTTAACCTTTTCAAGGTTCTTTTGTTTCACTCGTTTGTCAAAGAAGCAACTTAGTTTTACCTCTTCTCTTTCTCTTTCATTTTCCCCTCCGGTGCCATTCTAGATCTCGGGACGAGATCCTCTCGAAGTGGTGGAGTGTTGTAACGCCCCGAGACCGATGTGCCAGGTGTCTTCCAGATATTCACTGTTGTTGCCATGTCATTTGCTTGCATGTTGCATCTTGACATGTTATCATCCGCATTGCATCATCATGTTTTCAAAACTTGCATCCGTCTGGGTTCCCCAGTTCCGTCCGTTGTCCGTTCCGAGCCCAACCACACTTGCACGCGCCCGCGGCATGTCTGAAATAGTATTTTTATAAGTGGCCGCAAAATGTTCTCGGAATGGGTTGAAAGTTGGCATGCGGTGTTTTTATGTTGTAGGTAGGCCGCCTGCCAAGTTTCATCGCAATCAGAGTTCGTTTGATAGCCCAACCGTTAAACTATAGCGGCATAGTAGCCGGTCTTTTCGTCGGACGTTTTCGGTCTCCGAAAACAGTTGCCGGGCCTCCGTCTCTTCTCTTCTCTTAGCTCGAGACCATCTACACATCTCACTACCTACCGCCAAGTCCAACCTAACCTCTCTCATCAGCCCGCAACCCCCCTCGCGCGTGTCCGAAAGTTGTCCCGAACCCGACCCGGACTATCACCACCGTTGTGTCCGGATCATCCCCAAACATCTACAAAACGTCTCCGTTTTGTTAATTGGACTTCCCAACATATTTTTTTCTCGACCGCTCGATTTTATTGGAGGAACGGATTAGCCCCTAAACTCTCCCTCTTTCCTTATATATATATATATACTCTCTAGTCTAAATCTAGAACAAACCCTAGAAACTAGGGATCTGTCCCATCCATTCCGCATCCACCTGACCAATTTCCCTCGCAGCGCCGCCACCCCCCACCTAACTCCACTCGTTTTTCTGTGCCCAGCCAATCAAGAGCGCCTGCCTCGATCTGGATCGAGAGGAGCGCCGATCCATCCCAGCCTCTCCCGCGAGCCTGCAGGCCGACCCCGTCGCCGCTCCTCCTTTGAAAAGTTGAAAGCACTCCGGTAGGAAGAGTAATAAGGACGAACAGTGTTGGAGTAATGCTTGACGTAGGTTGTTCTAGGATCACTTCTTGATCATAGTTGGTCGACAGTGCCTTTTCTCTCTCTTCTCGCTCTCATTTGCGTATGTTAGCCACCATATATGCTAGTCGCTTGCTGCAGCTCCACCTCATACCTTTTACCCTACCTATAAGCTTAAATAGTCTTGATCGTGAGGGTGTGAGATTGCTGAGTCCCCGTGACTCACAGTTACTTCCTAAACCAGCTTGTAGGTGTAGTTGAACTGTGCAGGTGACGCAACCAAGCTTAAGGAGGAGCTCGATGAAGACCTTGTTCGTAGTGTTGTTTCATTTCGGTTGATCAGTAGTGGAACCCAGTTGGGACAATCGGGGATCTGTGTAGCTTTTGGGGTAGTCTTCTTTTATTTTGGTTCCATAGTCGAACCTTGTGTGTATCTGGATGATGTAATGCTTTATTCCTGTAATTGTGTGAAGTGGCGATTGTAAGCCAACTATGTATCTCTTTCCCTTAGGTATTACATGGGTTGTGTGAAGATTACCTCACTTGCGACATTGCTTTCAATGCGGTTATGCCTCTAAGTCGTGCTTCGACACGTGGGGGATATAGCGGCATCGAGGGTGTTACACACCGGACAATCTGCTAGGAGCGCTTCCATCGACGAAGAGCACCGCACTATTATGCGTGCGGTGGTCCAGAAGGTTCAGTCCGCCAAGAGCGGACTGACTGAAGCCTGTGCCAGCCTTCTAACAGGCTTTGAGGTAGGTTTTTGAAAAATATTACCGCATAGACAGTAGCCCCTGATGCTCTGTTCGGTGTTCACAAAGAAAAGCCGAATAGAGGATCAAACAATATCGCAGGAGTCTAATATAAGTATGTCTATATGCGTATGCAGGCTTCGCTGCTGGCCTCTGCCGCACTGACTGCGGAGGTCACCGCACTAAAGCAGGACCTCAAAGGGTCCAAGGAAGAGCTCGACCTTGCCAAGAGGTAGCTCGAGGAGAACAAAGGTAAGTAGTACCAAGTCTATGGATATATATAAAAAGAATGTGATTGCAAAATGACATGATCATCATAAATTTGCCAGGGGCCACGACCGAGGTGGCGACCCTGAAGCAAGCGCTATCCAAGGCCGAAAACAAAGCGGACAAAGAGCGCACCGAGTGGAAAAGGCAGGAGGCTCGGGTGGGCGAGGTGCAGCAAGAGCTCCACGCTCTCGTGACGAAGCACGAGGCGTTGGAGCTTGACTTGAAGACGCGAGAGTCCGAGCTTGCCGCAACCCTCGAGAGCGCAAAGAATGCCAAGGCTGAAGCCCAAAAGGCCCTCCTGGAGATTGATGTGATGAAGAAGATAGCGGCGGGTAAGGCATTCTATATGCAAAGCAAGCATGTAAAAGTAAATTACTTTTTACTTACCCGAATCCGGAGCTCTCCAGGAGCATTCGCAGATTTGCCCCGCAACGTGTCGGATGCCGCATAGTTTTACCAGGCCGAGGAGGGAAGCTCAACGGAAAAGCTGTTCTGGTCTTAGTATACTGGGACCGAACACCCGATGCCTCTGAGCGACCA
This sequence comes from Triticum urartu, assembly GCF_056163025.1. Lineage (NCBI taxonomy): Eukaryota > Viridiplantae > Streptophyta > Magnoliopsida > Poales > Poaceae > Triticum > Triticum urartu. The sequence goes on along the minus strand of NC_141873.1, from coordinate 422,103,917 downwards.
GCTGAAGCAATTGGTCGAGCTACGCAAGGCGGCCGAACAAGCCATGAAGGGCTTTGTAGTCCGGATGTGTCCTGGCGACGCCCTTCCCAACAGCTACTTCGGCCTGGTGAGGCGGCTTATGGATGCATGCCCACGGCTGGAAGTCATCAAGCGGCCCGTCTGCATCGAAGGTGCATGCCGGGCTTTCGCCCGTGTGAAGGTGCAATGGGCCAAGATGGACGCCGTGAAGCTGGTGAAGGAAGGGCCGCTGGAGGCCAAGGGGCATCGCCACCCCCAGATGTACTATGATGGTGTCCAGAAGGGTGCCCGTCTCGTAGCGGACTAGTCTACGAAAGATGTAATATTTGAGTAAACTTGCTCGTGTAATCCTGTATTATGAAAACTTGTTCATATGCGCTATGCAACGCTTGTTTGAATTTAAAATATTGCCTTATGTTCGGCTATTTATCAAATCTGAGAGATGGCTAGTCGTCGGCTTCTGCCCCCATGCCACGAGTGCTGGGGTGTTCGGGATAAACCTTAGCACTCTTGTTCCCATTGTTGGGTCCTTCGAGGGAGGTGCTCAGCACAACGAATAAGGCAAATAGACTATAATGCGTTATCACTCTCACTTAGCCATAGAATTCTATAATTTTATATTTCAGCGAAGCCCTTAGTATTCGGAAGGCCGAATTCGGGGCGCGATACATGCCTTAAGTCGGACAGGGCCGACTCCTCGCTCTAAGCGGCATAAGTCTTTAGGGACTTGAAACCTCTGGAACAGTGACCAGTCTCTCGCCTTATCATGACAGTCAGTTTTAGCTTTCTCTACTAAGGTGCTTAGCCCAGCAGAACCGGGGCACAATCGCAGTAGTTCTCCCAGTGCTACCTTAGTCGATATAGGGGAACATAAGGTACCAAAACATGGGAGCCGGGCAAACCCAACTATTGACCCAAGACATGATTCGGAGGTGATGCATATAATGCTATAAGTTCGGAGTGCCGCACTGTCGAAAGTGTTCAGACTTCTCACGCAGTATTATGGGGTATGCTTAAGCCCCTGGCGTATTGGCTGTACCAGAGTGTACGGGTGCTAGATGTCATGAATGAACATATATATAAAAAGGAAGAATGCAATAATAGTCTTAATGATATGCATTGTTTATTCAAAAAGGTGCGTTAAAGCAGAATGATACAAGTAGTGCGATAAGCAAAAAGTGGGACTGTTTGACATGTCCCTTCCAAGGGCAAGCTGAGGAATAGTATTAAAGCAAATATTTCACTCGTTATCTTAATCCACCCGGGAGTTCCGTGGTGTGACGTAGCTTTCTGCCTCCTTGGTTGCTGCATCATGTGTTCGACAATCATGCTGCCGGACAGGGTTTCCAGAGATTAAAGTCCAGAAAGAGAAAAATAACAAAGTGGGAAGCCCCTAGTGTGGTTTAAGCCGTGACTTGGAGCGTGCCGCAGTCGTGCCCCCTGCCCACCTGTGCCCATGGTATTTTTAATGTGTAATTATGTACGCGTGGCATGGATTTTGCTGCTTGCTGGGACCGGGGTGGGGGCCAAATTGCTATGCGACCTCGGAACGTGCCAGGCGGTCCAGTTCCTGATTACTCCGGGCGCGCTTGATCGTGTTCGGGTTCTCAATCGCCGATCTATTGGATTGCCTGAAGAGGCTGCTTTGTGCTTCTGCTGCGAGGGCCGGAGTGTGCTCCTGCGTGCAGAGAGAGCGCTCTGTGTTTCCATTGACTGTGATGACCCCCCGAGGTCATGGCATCTTGAGCTTGAGATATGCATAATGCGGTACCGCATTGAATCTTGCGAATGCGGTTCGCCCGAGCAGTGCATGGTAGCCACTGCGGAACGGGACTATGTCGAAGATTAACTCTTCGCTTCGGAAGTTATCCGGGGATCCGAAGACCACTTCCAGTGTGACTAAGCCTGTGCAATGGGCCTCTACACTTGGTATGACACCTTTAAAGGTCGTTTTTGTGGGTTTGATCCTTGAGGGGTCTATGCCCATTTGGTGCACTATGTCCTGATAAAGCAGGTTCAGGCTGCTGCCGCCGTCCATTAGGACTCGAGTGAGGTGAAATCTTTCGATGATTGGGTCTAGGACTAGTGCGGCGAATCTGCCATGACGGATACTAGTGGGGTGGTCCCTGCGATCTAAGGTGATCGGACAAGAGGACCATGGGTTGAACTTTGGGGTGACTGGCTCCAACGCATATACATCCTTGAGCGCACGCTTCCGCTCCCTCTTGGGGATGTGGGTTGCGTATATCATGTTCACCATCCGCACTTGTGGGGGGAACCTCTTCTGTCCTCCGGTGTTCGGCTGCTAGGGCTCCTCCTCGTCATTGCTATGTGACCCCTTATCTTTGTTTTCGGCATTTAACTTGCCAGCCTGCTTGGACACCCAACAATCCCTGTTGGTGTGGTTGGCTGGCTTTTCGGGGGTGCCGTGTATTTGGCACGAGCGATCGAGTATACCATCCAAACTGGAGTGCCCGGAGTGCTTCTTTTGAATGACTTTTTCCACTGATCGGGTTTAGAGCCTTTGAATCCGGCATTGACTGACGTATCCTCGGTATTGTTGTTGTTAATGTGGCGCTTATGTTTGTTGCGATGTGACCTGCCGTTGCCGTCCTTGGTATCCGAATTACCATAGTTCTTTGATATGTTATTGCTGCAAGCCAGCCAGATATCCTCTCCCGCACAGAAGTGGGTCATGAGTGTCGTGAGGGCTGCCATAGATTTTGGTTTTCCTGGCCAAGGTGCTGGGCGAGCCATTCGTCACGGATGTTGTTCTTGAAAGCTGCTAGGGCCTCTGCATCCGGACAGTTGACGATTTGATTTTTCTTTGTTAGGAACCGTGTCCAGAATTGCCTGGCCGATTCCTCTCACTGCTGAATTATGTGGCTGAAGTCATCGGCATCTGGTGGTCGCACATAAGTGCCCTGAAAGTTGTCGAGGAATGCGGCTTCCAGATCTTCCCAACAGCCAATGGACTCTGCTGGCAAGCTATTGAGCTAATGCCGAGCTGGTCCTTTGAGCTTGAGTGGTAGGTATTTAATGGCGTGTAGATCATCACCGCAGGCCATGTGGATATGCAGGAGGAAATCCTCAATCCATACCGCAGGATCTGTTGTGCCGTCGTATGATTCTATATTTACGGGTTTGAAACCCTCTGGGATTTGATGATCCATTACTTCGTCTATGAAGCATAGGGGGTGTGCGGCACCTCTGTACTGGGCTATGTTGCGATGCGGCTCGAATGAGTCTTGCCCGCTGTGTTCGGCCCGACCAGACTTACTTTTACTATATCCGGCGTGATGATTATCGTCTCGCATAGTGGCGCACCCTCGTGATCCGTAGAATGATCTTGCAGGTCTGGCGTATTTTCCCATGCCTTTTTATTTGAATGGCGTCGGGGTGCGGGCTGAGCTTTTGGCTGGAATGTCTCTCTATCACGGCCACGAGGTGGCCGATCAGCCGCGTCATACGCCGGGGATGCTGGTTTTTGTGCTTCCTCCTCCAGTCGGGGTAGCAACCTGCACTTTGGGTAACTCTTGGAGGGGCGTTCGAGTTTATATTCCTCGGCCGCAAGGACTTCAGTCCATCTGTCAGCTAGCAAGTCTTGATCAGCTTGAAGCTGCTGCTGCTTTTTCTTAAGGCTATTTGCCATGGCTATAAGCCGGTGCTTGAAGCGCTCTTGTTCGACGGGTTCCTCTGGCACGACGAATTCGTCATCACCGAGGCTTGCCTCGTCTTCGGAGGGAGGCATGTAATTATCATCCTCTGCCTCTCCATCTGCCGCTCTCTCAGGAGGGCTGTCTCCTCCATCCTCCTGCTCTAAATCTTGCTGGAGGGGATTGTTGTTGTCTTTGGCACTGTCCGGAGTGCTATTATCTCCGGTGCCGGTATCACCACTTTTGCCTTGGCGGGACTTAGAGTGGCGTCGCTGACGCCGCACTTGGGTTGCCTTTTGGAGGGGTCATCCTCCGTTGTCTCGTCGCCATTGCCTTCTTTGGGTGTATCCACCATGTATATATCTTATGATGAGGTGGCTGTCTAGTGCCCTATGGGCACTGGTTCCTCTTCGTCTCCCGCATCATCGTCCATGTCGTCGATGTCTTCGGAGTCAAAGTCGAGCATGTCGGTTAAGTCGTCAACAGTGGCTACTAAGTGGGTGGTGGGTGGGTGGCGAATTTCTTCGTCATCCGCATCCCAATCCTGCCGGGCGTAGTTCGGCAGGCCTCTCCTGACAAGGAGAGAGACCTTAATGAGTTCAGTATGTCGCCAAAGGGCGAGTGCTAAAAAATATCCGCGGAGGTAAACTCCATGATCGGCGCCTGTCGGTGTCAAAACCGGAGGATCTCGGGTAGGGGGTCCTGAACTGTGCGTCTAGGCCGGATGGTAACGGGAGGCAAGGGACACGAAGTTTTACACAGGTTCGGGCCCTCTTGATGGAGGTAAAACCCTATGTCCTACTTGATTAATATTGATGATATGGGTGTTACAAGAGTAGATCTACCACGAGATCAGAGAGGCTAAACCCTAGAAGCTAGCCTACAGTATAATTGTATGTTGTGATTGTTGTCCTATGAACTAAAAACCCTTCAGTTTATATAGACACCGGAGAGGGTTAGGGTTACACAAGGTCGGTTACAAAGGAGGAGATATCCATATACGTATTGCCTAGCTTTCCTTCCACGCCAAGTAGAGTCCCATCCAGACACGAGACGAAGTCTTCAATCTTGTATCTTCATAGTCTAACAGTCCGGCCAATGGAGATAGTCCGGCTGTCCGGAGACCCCCTAATCTAGGACTCCCTCAGTAGCCCCTGAACCAGGCTTCGATGACGATGAATCCGGCACGTAGTTGTCTTCGGCATTGCAAGGCGGGTTCCTTCTCCGAATACATCACAGAAGGATAGTGTGTGACCCTGCAAAATAAGTTCCACATTCCACCGTAGAGATAATAATGTTTTCGCAGATTTAATTTGCTAGCTTGTTTTGGCAGCATGACGTTACATCATGGCCCGGTGATTATTCAAACCATTTCTTTTAACCAGCCCCGCACATTACGTGAGGCATTTTTTCGACACGTCTTGTCAAAGCAGAGATCGTGTCCCCTTATTACGGGATTCTCATCAATACGGGCGTGGGTAACCCAACCGCGCCATCAATTGCGGCGCTTGGGGGATAAGCGAGTTTTACCAGGCAAGTGGGCACGTTTAATTTTGTCCACCCATATAAAGGGATAATGATTCACCTTTCTATCCACGCCTTCTTCCACCTCTGCTCATCCACTCCCGCACACTCGAGCTCTTGCGCCCAAGCTCTCACTTCCATCTCAACCTTCTCTGACCACATCCGGAGCGGGAGGCAAGTGGATGGTGTCCTCCGTCACGGAGGGAGACGTCAAGAAACTGACGAGGGCCGGATACCTGCCCGACGACATCGCGCACAGGCTCCCAGATGAGGGACAGCTCATCCCCATCCCCAAGCCCCATGAGAGGGTGGTGTTCCTCATCCATTTCCTCCGCGGACTGGTATTCCCTCTCCATCCCTTCGTCCGGGGGCTCATGTTTTATTACGGCCTGGATTTCCATGATCTGTCCCCGAACTTCATCCTCAACATCTCGGCGTTTATCATCATGTGCGAGGCCTTCCTCCGCATCAAGCCCCACTTCGGCTTATGGCTGAAGACCTTCAATGTCAAGCCGAAGGTAGTGAGCGGCCGCCAGGCGGAGTGCGGAGGTGCCATGGTGGGCAAGATGCCCAACATCACATGGCTCGAGGGTTCCTTCATGGATACCATAAAGGGGTGGCAATCGGGGTGGTTCTATATCACCGAGCCGCGCGACCCCGCATGGGTAGCGGCCCCCCGAGTTCCGATCTGGCATCCCCATGCGGCTCACCTCCTGGAAAGAGAAGGGCCTGTCCTGGGGTAATTCAAAAGAGCTGACCGGACTCCAGTCATGCATTCAGAACATGGTGGACAAGAAGCTCAAGCTTGCCAACATAGTCCAGGTTATGCTCGTCCGCCAGATACTCCCATGCCAACAACGGGAGTTTACCTTGTGGGAGTTCAATCCGGCGCAGCACCAAACTATGAACAGGCTCTTCGATACAACTCATGAAGATGCCTGGAGGGTGCTATTCAAGAGCGCCGAGGTCCCTCCCCCCATTACCGAGGATCGCGGATTCAGCGCGAAGCGCCACGCCGGTGCGGTAAGTTGTTTTACCTTTCACAGGATACTTGTTTTTTATATAGATTGACTCTATGCATGATCTAAACTCCCGTGCCATTAACAGGACTGACACAAGATGGCCGGACAAATTGACAGTCTGGCTCCCTTGCCCGAAGGCCCTGCGGACGCCCTTCTGGCGAAGATGTTGACTCCGGACCCTTATAAGGTGCCGGAGAAGACCAAGAAGGCCAAGGGAGCTCGAAAGAGTTCCCGACGCCAGGCGTCGTCGGACTCACCATCCGATGACTCTGCGGAGCACTCTTCCCCCGAAGACGGGGAAGAGGAAGAAGAGGCTCCCCCACCGACTGGGGGAGAGAAGAAAAGGAAGGCCGCCCCAACTGGGGAGGCCGGAGGGTCCAAGAGGGGAAGGACGCTCCTTCCGGACACCTCCACCACCGTCGACGAAAGTGAAGACGAGTGGTTGCCCAGGGCCAAGCCCTAGGGGAGATCGTAAGTGTTCGGATACCAAAGTAACCCATAGGATTCCTTTGTCACATTGCTTTCCCTAACGCCGAACTCAATTGTACAAGCCGCCTTGAGCCAATATCGAGGTATCTTTGGACGGCTCCCTAGGTTCGTCGGACATGGATAGCGATCTAGTCCCGACCGCCACCTCCCCTCATCCAGCCGACGACGCCAAGGTGCTGTCTCAAGAGGCACCGGATCGAGGGGGGACAGTCCCGGAGGCACCTCAAGGCGAACTTCCGGACTCCGGGAGCAGAGGGGACGGGGCCTCTGAGAGCTCCGAGTTCGGCCCTCAGCCGAACACCGCGCCGGAACCTCCAGTGGTTCCGGGCTCGGGTAGGCTGTCTCCTTCTAAGAGGGGTGAGACGCCTGTGCCGGTAACCTCTATCCATCCAGAGGCGCTGGACACTATGTTGGAAGCGCTTCACAGCGCTTCCATCGAGGAGGAGCACCGCACTATCATGAGTGCGGTGATCCAGAAGGTTCAGTCCGCCAAGAGCGGATTGACTGAAGCCTATACTAGCCTTCTAACAGGCTTCGAGGTAACTGTTTTAAAATGTAGTAGAAGTATTACCGCATAGGCAGTAGCCCTTGATGCTTTGTTCGGTGTTCGCAAAGAAAAGATGAACAGAGGATCAAATAATATCGCAGGAGTCTAATATAAGTATGTCAATATGCATATGCAGGCTTCGCTGCTTGCGTCCACCGCACTAACCGCGGAGGTCGCCGTACTGAAGGAGGCCCTCGAGGGGTCCCAAAAAGAGCTCGGCCTTGCTAAGAGGCAGCTCGAGGAGAACAAGGGTAAGTAATACCCCGTCTATACATGAGAAAAAGGACGCGATTGCTAAATGACAGGATCATTGTATGTTTGCCAGGGGCCACGACCGAGGTGGCGACCCTGAAGCAAGCGCTGTCCCAGGCTGAAGAGAAGGCGGCCCAGGAGCGCACCGAGCAAGAGAGGCACGAGGCTCAGGTGGGCGAGGTGCAACAAGAGCTCCAGGTTCTCGTGACGAAGCACGAGGCATTGGAGCTTGACTTGAAGACGCGAGAGTCTGAGCTTGCCGCGGCCCGTGAGAGCGCGAAGAGTGCCAAGGCCGAGGCCCAGAAGGCCCTTCAGGAGATCGACGCGATGAAGAAGATAGCGGTGGGTAAGGCTTTGTATATGCAAAGCAAGCATGTAAAGGTGAATTACCGATTACTTACCCGAATCTGGAGCACTTCAGGAGCATTCGTAGATTTGCCCCGCAGTGTGTCCGATGCCGCACTATTCTACCAGGCCGAGGACGGAAGCTCGACGAAGAAGCTGTTCTGGTCTCAGTATGATGAGGCCGAACATCCGGTGGCAATGAGCGACCATCTGAAGCAGATGGCCGAGCTACATAAGGCGGCCGATCAGGCCATGAAGGGCTCCATAGTCCGGTTGTGGCCTCGCGACGCCCTTCCGAACAGCTTCTTCGGCCTGGTGAGGCTGCTTGTGGATGCCTGCCCTCGGATGGAGGTCGTCAAGCGATCCGTCTGCATAGAAGGTGCACGTCGGGCTTTCGCCCGTGTAACAATGCAGTGGGTCAAGCTAGACGCCGTGAAGCTGATCAAGGAGGGGCCACCGGAGGGCAAGGAGCACCGCCACATCGAGATGTACTACGAGGGTGTTCTACCGGGTGCCCGTCTTATCGCGGATGAGTGTTCACAAAATGTAATATTTGAATGAGACTTGCTCGTTTTGTCCTGTATGTGTGAAAACTTGTTTCATATGCGCCATGCAATACTTGTTTGAATTTGAAATATTACCTTCTGTTTGGCTGTTTATCCAATCTGAGAGATTGCTAGTCCTCGGCTTCTGCCCCCATGCCGCTAGTGCTGGGTGTTCGGGATAAACCTGAGCACTCTTGTTCCCATATTTGGGTCCTTCGAGGGAGGTGCTCAACACAGCGAACAAGGCAACCAGACTAATATTGCTTTATCACTCTAACTTAGCCATAGAATTCTATAATTTCAAATTTCGGCGAAGCCCCTGGTATTCGGAAGGCCGAATTCGGGGTGCGATACACGCCTATAAGCCGGACGGAGCCGGCCCCTCGCCCTAAGCGGCATAAGTCTTTAGAGACTCGAAAAACCTCGCCGAACAGCGACCAGTCTCTCGCCTTATCATGACAGTCAGTTTTAGCTTTCTCTACTGAGGTGCTCGGCCCGGCAGAACCGGGGCACAATCGCAGTAGTTCTCCTAGCGCTACCTTAGCCGATAGAGCGGAACGTAAGGTACCAAAACATAGGAGCCGGGCAAACCCAACATTTGACCAAAGACATGATTCGCAGCTGATGCATATAATGCTATAAGTTCGGGGTGCCGCACTTGTGAAAGTGTTCGGACTTTTTACACCATATTGTGGGTACGGAAGCCCCTGGTGTATTGGCCGTACTAGAGTGTACGGTTGCAAGGCGTCGTTAATGAACACACACACACGCACACACACACACACACACACATATATATATAACAAAAATGCAATAATAGTCGTAATGTTATGCATTGTATATTAAAAAATTGCCTTAAAGCAGAGTGATACAGATAGTGCAATAAGCAAAAGAGTAGGACTATGTCCCTTTCAAGGGCGAGCTGAGGAATAATATGAAATCTGTAATCAACCTGGGAATTCTGTTGTATAACGTAGTTGTCTGCCTCCTTGGTTGATGTATCATGTGTTCGACAATAGAGCTGCCGGACAGTGTTTCCAGAGATTAAAGTACTGAAAGAAAAAGAAAAATAACCAAATGGGAAGCCCCTAGTGCGGTTTAGGCCGCGTTTTGGGGCGTGCCGCAGTTGTGCCCCCCTCCCCACATGTGCCCATGGTATTTTTAATGCGTAATTATGTACGCGCGGCATGAATAACGCTGTTGGGCTGGGATTGGGGTGGCCGCCGTATTCCTACGCGAGCTCAGATTGCGCCAGACGGTCTGTCTGTCGATTGCCCCGAGCGCGCCTGAAGGTGTCCGGGCTTTGAAACACCAAACTGGTAGATTGCCTTCAGAGGCTGCTTTGCGCTTCTAGTGCAAGGGTCGCGGTGCGCTCCTCTGTGCAGAGAGAGAGCTCTGTGTTTCTATTGTCTGTAATAACTCCGCGAGGTCCTGGCATCTTGAGCTT